>NC_083344.1:62907844-63084666 GCF_019175385.1 Lycium barbarum | reverse complement strand
GGATTGTGAATGCCCATTTCGGGATAAGGAGTGGGCGTAGCGTCCTTGACTGGAAATCTTTCCCTTTGTCTGCTGTGTTGTGTGTGTGTGGTCGTGTGGTGTTATTGGGTGGAGGAAGATGAATTAATTTTATGTAGTATGTTAGTTGTGTTGTTGTGAACTCTATGATGCTAATGAAAGACTAATGGTCCAAGTTGGCATGGAAATTGGTTGTAGGTTGTTGTAGGAAATTATGTGATTTTAATATGGTTTTAGGTAATGGTGAAAGTGAAGTTGCTAAAGAGTAAATTGTTGTTGTTGTTTATGAATTTGGAAGAAGAAAATGCGACGTTGTAGTCTTGTTGCATTTGTGGGGATGTCGGGTGGAGTATGGTGTTGGTGGAATTGTTTGAATATTGTATAGATTGTTTGAAATGTTCTTGAATTGTGTTTGAATGATCTCGGATTAGAAATGAATATGTGAGCGTTGATATTGGCTTGAATGTACGTAGTTGAATTGAATGTGATAAGCTACGTAGAGGAGAAGGTTACTAATGTTATAATGCAATTTAAATTGATTGTTGATGTTGTTGGTATGGTTGTTGGTATTGTTGGTATGGTTGTTGATAAATTTTGCCGAGTTAAATTCTCGGGGATGTTGAATTTACAGGGGAGATGCTGCCGAAATTTCTTGTTATATCCCGTACTTTTTGCATATTTGGAAAATTCGAAATAATTTTGACTTGTAAGAAATAAGGCCATAATTTGATCTTTATTTAAAATATGGGTGTTGTTCATGAAATGTTAATGGGGAAGCATGGAGGAAGGTCAAGGGCGAAATGGGAAATTTTAAAAATTAGTTTCGGGAATTACAAAATAGGACCCATAACTAAATGGGCTCAAAATTAAATGAAAAAAAAGAGGCCCAAATTTTGTGGAGTGGCCGGCCAAGAGAAAAAATATAGGCCCAAGCCCATGACCAAAATAAGACAAATAAATAGAAGGGGCCTTTGTTTAGTCACCATTTTAGAAACATCAAGAAGATAAAAATTGAGAGCATCACAAGGGAAGGGCCATTCGGCCACTAAAAGAAAAGGAAAGAAAAATTTTAGCCCATCAATCTTGAGTTCAAAAATACAAATTTTCTAGTATTCCTACTAAGCTCAAGATCCTCTTCAACGGGATATAAATTTTGAGGCAAGAAAGTACTTTTTTTATCAAGTGGAAAAATTGGAAAAGGTAAGAATTCTACCCTTTTCTTATGGAAAATTTATATTGTTATAGTGAGTAGAATTTAATGAAAAATATGGAGATGTTGTGTGTGGTATGTGAGCCGTGTGTGTGTGTGTGTGTTTTGGCCGTGTGGTGCCTTTTTTTTGAAGGAAGATGAATTGAATTTGTTAAGTATGTTAATTATGTTGTTGTGGCCTTGAGATGTAAATGGAAGATTAATGGTTCTAGTTGGCATGAAAAATTTGTCGTTGAGTTGTTGTCGGATAGTATGTGACTTTATTATAGTTTATGTAATTATGGGAATGAAGTTGTAGGATGCAAATTGTTGTTGTTGTTGATGGAATTGGAAGAAGAAAATGCGATGTTGCGACTTTGTCATGTTTGTGAAGATTTCGAATGGAATATGGTGATAGTGGGATTATGGAATATTTTGTAGAATTGTATGAAATGCTTTGAATTGTATTTGGTCGACCTTGAATTAATAATGAATATGTGAACCTTGAGATTTGCTTGAAAATGCGCAGTTGAATTGAATAATGATGAAAGATATAGAAAGGAGGGTTACTAGTGTTGGAATGCATTTTTAATTGGTTTTTGGATGTTATTAGTATGGTTGTTGGTATTGTTGGTATGGTTGTTGATGAATTTGGCCGAGTTAAATTCTCGGGGATGTTGAATTTACAGGGGAGGTGCTGCCGAAATTTTTGTAGACGAGTACTAATTAGAATTTGAATTTCTAAGTACTCGTAGCTAATATTTGGTAATTGATAATATTATTGTAGATATTGGAGAACCCGAGACTTGAGTCGAGATTTGTTAACGAACGATCGAGGTATGTAAAGCCTACCGTTCCTTCTTTTTGGCATGATCCTTTTTGGAATAAACAAAAATGTATATGTATGCTTATAAAGAAATTCCTACTCCTAGATGCCACTAGGATGGCTAACATCTTTGACTTCCATAAGCTATTCCAAATGGCTTGATACATATTCGTGATATTCGAAGTTCTAGTCGATACGTTTCCGGATGTTGTTCGAAAAATATTTGATATGGCTAAAGTTTTGGATATATATATTTTGATACGTACATATGATCTTGAAGGCTCTATTTGATTTGTTCCATAGTGGTAGTTGGAAGTCCCCTAATATGAATGTTACTTAAATTTCCAAAAAGAGCTTCTGAAATGCTTCTAGAAAGTTCTGTACTTCAAAAGTTTGTAACTTTCGTATACTAACTCCGATTGACCCGAAATTGATTTCTGAGCCTTCGGATGTCGTACATATATTTGTTCATCGAGTTTTGAAAATAAATTATTTATTTATATGCATATGGTTTCTGCACTACTCCGCTCGTGCCTACTACTATGACATCGTTCGCCGGTTCCCGAGCCGGTTATGTGATCGTGCGCAATATGTTATATTCGGCAGTATGATGTGTTACGGTGCCCGATACCTCACCATAGGGTCGGGTACCGCTTATATACGGCGTTATGATGTGATATGGCATATAATATGTTCTGATGTTCTGATATGATATGATGATATGATATGTTCGGGGATTGTACGGAGATTTGACACCTTCTGGAGTATGATGTGTTGTGGCGCCAGTGTCAGAGTGGCGACCACGTTCCTGAGCCTTATGCATGATTTATGTTTGCATTACTTATGTTTTTAAAACAGGTTTGATTTACCGATTTTGTAACCGCTTTCCATACACCTCATTTCAGTTCTGATTTGGATTACTGTACTTCCTGCTTTACATACTCAGTACATATTTCGTACTGACCCCCTTTCTTCGGGGCTGCGTTTCATGCCCGCAGGTACAGACGTTCATTTTGGTGATCCTCCGGTATAGGATATATATTCTGCCACTTGGGGTACTCCCTTTGATCCGGAGCTCATATTTTTGGTACATACCTTCGGTTATACATGTTCTGTATATATGACTATTTGGGTACGGCGGGGACCTGTCCAGTCATATGTTTTCTGTTATGGTTTGTAGAGGCCTGTAGACATATATGTGGGTCATGGGTCATATTTGTTCGTTTGTGATTATGATCTGCGTCTTTGATGAATACTTTGATACGTAAATATGGTCTTAAAGTCTCCATTTGGTTTGATCCATAATGTTACTCGAAAGTTTCCTAATATGAATGATACCTGAATTTCCAAATATGGCTTATGAAATGTTTTTAGAAGGTTCTGTACTTCAAAAGCTCGCAACTTTCTTATACTAATTCCGATTGACCCGATACTTGTTTCTGAGCCTTCTGATATCGGTATATATATTTATTCATTGAGTCTTGGAATTTATTTACTTATATAAATATGGTTTCCTCACTACTCCGCTCGTGCATACTACTATTACATCGTTCGCCGGGTCCTGGGCCGGTTTTGTGATCGTGCGCACTATGTTATATTCGGCAGTATAATGTGTTACGGTTCCCGAGTTCCTCGCCATAGAGCCGGGTACCGCTTATATACGGCGTTATGATGTGATATGGCATATGATGTATTTTGATGTTGTGATATGTTATGATGATACGATATGTTCGGGGATTGTACGGAGATTTGAAACCTCTGGAGTATGATGTGTTGTGGCGCTAGCGTCGGAGTGGCGACCACGTTCCTGAGCCCTATGCATGATTTTTATTTGCATTATTTATGTTTTCAGCACAGGTTTTGATATACTAATTCTGTATCCATTTTCCGTACTTCTCACTTCAGTTATGATTCGGATTACTGTATTTCATGCTTTACATACTCGGTACATATTTCATACTGTCCCCCTTTCTTCGGGGGTTGCGTTTCATGCCCGCAGGTACAGACGTTCGTTCTGGTGACCCGCCAGTGTAGGATCCTTATTCTGCTATTTGGAGTACTCCTTTGATCCGGAGCTCATATTTTTGGTACATATCTTTTGTTATACATGTTTCTGTATATACGACTATTTGGGGTACGGCGGGGCCCTGTCCCGTCATATGTTTCTATTATGGTTTGTAGAGGCCTGTAGACATATATGTGGGTCATGGGTCGTGTTTGTTCGATTATGTCCGTGACTTATGCCTTAGGCGGTTCCGTTTGCTATTATGGCCGAAACGGCCCATATGTTTCTATATGTATGTGTATTCGGGCGATGTGTATTCCGCCAGCCTGCCGGCTTTTGTATGATATTTCTGTTACAGGTGACCGCTTAAGATGATGTCTGTTCTCAGTATTTGTGCAAAATAACGTATGTTAAATCTGAATAAGTCTTTGATATTTCGATTTGGTAAGCGAATGGGTTTGGGTGTCCAATTAGGACACTAGTCACGGCCCACGGGGCTGGGTCGTGACAGTTGTTGACGTTGATATATAAAAGTGTTTTAGCCGTTGGAAATGGTATTATTGAGTTATAGAATTGTTAATAGGCCATGTGGCTCACCTAGATATGAATGTGAATGTTCGATGAGAAGTGCCCGGTGGGTTAGCTCCGGGTGCCCGTCATGGCTCTCCCCTTGGGTCATGACAATGAGCTTTTGGTAAAGCTAAGAGATCGAGTGGAAAGGGGTAAGTACACTTCATTTACTATTGGGACTGGTGACAGTGTTCTGCGGTTGCAAGGACGATCATGTGTTCCTGATGTTGATAGTCTTCGACAAGAATTGATGATGGAAGCTCATAATTCCAAGTTTTCGGTTCATCTGAGATCCACCAAAATGTATAAGAATTTGAAACAACACTATTGGTGAAAGAGCATAAAGGTTGATATTTCTAACTTTGTGGCTAAGTGTTTGAACTGTCAACAGGTGAAAGCAGAACATCAAAGGCCTGGAGGCCTGGCTCAGAATATTGAAATTCTGTAGTAGAAGTGGGAGGAGATCAATATGGATTTAGTTGTGGGTTTATCCCGCACAAAGGCCAAGTTTGATTCGATCTAGGTTGTAGTGGATAGACTCACGAAGTCTGCCCATTATCTCCTTGTGAAGAAGACATATACCGCGGTGAAGTACGCCGAGCTATACATAAAAGAGATAGTTAAATTGCATGGGATTTCGACATCTATCATATCTGACAGAGGTACGCAATTCACTGCTCATTTTTGGACATCCTTTCAGGAAGGTTTGGGGACTAGAGTGAAATTGAGCACCACCTTTCATCCTCAAATGGACGGGCAGGAAAATAGAACTATTCAGACTCTAGAAGATATGCTGCGAGCTTGTGTTATAGATTTCGGAGGAAATTGGGATGAACATTTACCTCTTCTGAAGTTCGTGTACAACAACAGTTACCAAGCGAGTATTCAAATGGCTCCTATGAGGCTCTTTATGGGAGGCGTTATCGGTTTCCAATTGGTTGGTTTGAACCAACTGAGGTGGAATTGTTGGGTCTGGATTCAGTTCATGAAGCAATTGAAAAGGTTAATCTTATTGTCCAACGACTCAAGACAGCCCAGAGTAGACAGAAATCCTATACGGATATGAGGCGGCGTGAGCTAGAATTTTCTGTTGGTGACAAGGTGTTCTTCAAAGTATCGCCGATGAAGGGAGTAATGCGGTTTGGTAGGAAGGGGAAACTTAGTCCCCGTTTCATTAGCCCTTATAATATTGTTAGGAAAATTGGGACGGTGGCTTATGAATTGAAGTTGCCATTCGATATGGCCATGGTGCATCCGGTGTTTCACATTTCGATGTTGAGGTTGTGCAAACCTGATCCTTCCTATGTGTTGAATCCTGAAGAGATTGAAATTAACGAAGGTTTAACCTATGAAGAAAAACCGGTTCAGATTCTAGATCGTCAAGTTGGAAGGTTAAGGACGAAGGATGTAGCATCGGTCAAGGTGTTGTGGCGAAACCATAATACTGAGGAAGCTACTTGGGAAGCAGAGGAGGACATGAAGAAGAGATATCCTCACTTGTTCCCTACGGCAAGTATGAGCTAGCGTTTTAAATTATTCATAGATGAATTGTTGTGTTTGTTCGAAGTAACTTGTGGTTTGGTGAATTCTTTCTAGGCTATGATTCTCATTCGAGGACGAATGGTCTTAAGGGGGGATAATGTGACACTCCATAAAATTCAAGTTAAGTATGAAAGTGTCTTAGAGGATTGTACTTCACTGTTTTCGTTAAATGTAAAATACGGCCATAGTTTACAGCCCGTAATTTGAAATACGGTCCGTATTTCCTTGGGCGTATTTCACTACCTTCCTAGGGTGCTCACTGTTTTGCTATCATAAAATACGGCTATAGTTTACGACCAGTATTTTGAAATACGGTACATATTTCTGGACATATTTCACTCGTTCCCTAAGACTGCTCGCTATTTACGGCACCCTCTTTGCGTTTACTCCTTCGGTGCCATCTCTGGCTATCTTTTTTTTACCCGTTGATCTTAGATATACACTGTACCAATTTTTTTGTAGTCCATCAGTCAGGCTCTCTAATCCTTACCTCCTTGTCACCATCTCTTTACCCTTATATTCCAAATGTTTACCCAGCATAACTGTGTCGCTAGTGAACCTAATGGTTATGTTCCTTTTTAAGGCCAGTTATATCATTATCCAAAATACGTATATACGTAATGTTTCTTCGCCATTTATTATCCTTCGCAGTCCAGTTACACTTATGGAAAACTTATAATCCGAGTTCAACTAATTTCATAGCTCGCAGCATCTTTGATCTCCTACTACAACCTTTTCTTTACTTCCTTCCCTTACATCTATCAATACAATCCCAGAAGCATAGGACTACGACAATTCTTCTATTTTGACTCTCTTGCAATGCAAGTATACTTATCCTCGATTTCCTTGTATCGACGATCGTTTCGTCAGTCGTTATTCCTTGTTGACTTTCCGGTGTGGCCTTCTTACAATTGTAGTTGGTCATAGTTTCACGTTGAAGGTTCATATAATTCCATAGCATATGCTCTCATGTTCAGTATAATTAGTGGTCCATGAACTATTTTCTAATATCCGGTGAACTCTTTTATTTCCATTCATAAGAGCAGTGTTCTTTCTTTCCTTCAAAAATTTCCAAACTACCAATCGTTGTTCTTTTATTACAATTGTCATTGCCATCCCAAGTGTTATTTGGGTTCGTCATCCTCTCTAACACACTTTGTAAATTTAGCTTAGAGACCTTTCTTGTTCTTTTCATTACCCTTTAGGGCATGTCACTGCATACTTAGGTACGGCGCAATTTTTGCCCGATACGAGGGATTCAAATCATGGTCTAAAAATATCGTAGTTCATCTTGGCGTAAAGTGCTATCTTGAGTTATCTTCCATACGTTCTCCCTATGTTTGCCTCATGGTACACTTATTGTCAATTCGTTTCTACTTCTTTCCGTTACCTTCCCGATATGCCAATACGCCTCGAATTCTGGCCCCGAGCTAATAAATCTCCTTTTCTGGAGCTTGAAACGTCATAGTTCATTTCAAGTCTAGTATGTTCTTCCCCCCTTATTAAGGAGGTCCTTATACGCCCATAGCCTTTGAGTAACCATCGTCTTCGATAATTATCTGCTACCCTTCACGATCTTCTTAGGGTCGGGGTTCTGTCATCGAATGGTCTGACTTGTCTATCTTCTTGCTAGTTACAGTCTTGTATCCAATCGGAATACTTATAAGGGTTAGATCCAATTCCGATGCCTTCTTTTCCATCTTTTCACACCTCTGTCTTTCATGACTAACGGTTTTCCGGAACCGCAAGTTAATGGGGACATCAAGATTCACCACGTCCTTTATGAAGTCTTTGATTATACCTTACTCCTCATTTTTCTTCCCGACTTTGCTTATAACATACCTAAAACTTCTTTCCCTGAGTTCTTCTTCCATTTATGTCTATATCATTATTTTTGTCAGCATTTCTATACCCTTCCATCCACTACTAGGCCTTTCGCCCGTTTAGCTCACTTACTCATAATTCTTCTTAACTACGCGTTTGTGTTGCAGCTATGCATCCAAGTTTTTCCGAATGTCCTGCTACTTCTTGTTCTTAGCACAGAATTCTTGCAATGTACACTCTCTCCATCCCCGTTCATCGAGCCTTCATCCGTCTTTCTGATGTCACAGCCAGGTTGTCATCCATACACGTTCCTTACATCACACTCTATTTCCTCTATAATTGAATCTCTCGGTCTTTACAAGAATTCTTGCCTCATGTCATTAATTTTCTAATCATATGCGTTGACTCATTATCCTCGTTCTTTCCTCGATGAGTAATCGGTTTCCTACTGCCAACTCGTTAAGGTACAGTTTTTAGTCCCATGGTTAAAGATTTCCAGTTACTTAACTCCTAAATGCTCTCCTCTTCCTTCGACCAACCCATTAGTATACCTTTCCTACTTTCATCCTTAACCTTTCTTGGGTTTCTTCCTCCTCTAGCACCTTTCTTCTCTTATTGTTTATAGTATCGGCTCTGAAGTTCGTAAAATATTCCTTTAAGCACACAAATCCATTATATTCTTAAGTCATCTTTTTGGAAAGCTTCTCCATGTCCGAGGGAACCGTGTTAATTTGCCACACACTTATCCCTTTATATACCTTTCAAGGGCTGGAAATCTCTTAGCGTCGTTGCAAGGCCTAATCATTCCTTCTCTTACTTCATATTCCTCGTTGTGGTCGCTATCCTTTTAGTCCCACTTATCAAAATCCGTTCTCTAACCCCACACATTCCTCTTTCATTATTTACTACCACACTTTATCCCTTTCACATGCCTACCTTCTAATTTTTAACCAAATAGTCCCGTGCTTTGCCTGTTGTCTCTCTTGGAGGCTTCACTCACTCATATTTCTTACTTCTTACTTTATTCGACATTTTGATCACCTTACCTTCCATATACTCACTTTCTTTCCTTTCCAGATGTCATTGCATTAGAACTCTCTAAACCTAACCTGTAGTGAAAATAACATCAGCTTACCTGATAACGTTTGTCACTTGAACTTCACCATCCTGTTTGATCAATACCTTTAATATACCGCAGCGTCAGTTGCTGGGATACACATACCTGCTGATACAACCATATATGGGACATCATACGCATTCATATATATTTTCTAACGCCTCGCTTACAAGGTATTTCCAAACACTATTCAAACTCATCCTAATTCTAGAGCTGTGATGCACCTTCTTTCTCTTCACCGGTCTAGTTAGCCTCATCCTACACGATCTCTTAGAGTTTCCAACCACTCCGCATACTCCAATTACCCTTAGGCTACTCTAGCTTCTTATCTGTCTCCTATGTCTAGATTTAAAGGACTTTTAGTACACTTCCCAGGGGGTCACCCATCCTATTCTTTCTCTCACCCCGACATGCTTAACCTTGAAACTCTAATAAAATCCGGTGCGTTAATTGCTGGCATGGTCACATCTACCTCACCGCATGACCTTCACCGTATAATCTAGAGCAAGCTGAAGTCTTAACAGATTCCAAAACAATCTCGTAATGTATCTCCCTCCAAATTAGAAATGGTCTCTTACTCTTCCGATTGCACAATTACTATTTTGCCCTTTTCAATCCTCAATATTCACGTTTCACCTATGTGTACAACTACCTTTCATCCTAGATTTCCAGATTCCTGATGGTGGCGAAAACATCTTGATCGCCATTACTTATAAATACTTGGTTATCGGCCCTTGGATTTCCGCTCGCCGCTATTATGTAATAATCTATAGCAAATACACATACATAGAAAATTCCAATAAGGGCTCATATACCTGTAGCCGATCAGTCTCTAGTCTGATCTGGTGGACTATAAGGTGAAGTGTGCTCCTCATCATCACCAACCCACCATCTTCTCGTCTGTCCTTCGTCATCTCTCTCATTTGAGTCCGAGGGATATCGATAACCAGGCAACCCCTAGTTTACCGACGGCCAGGATAGGGGGATGGAGTAATCCGTAACACTTACCGGAGAGGCTGGTCTGACGTAGTGCTCCACCATAGGAGCAGCTGGTACTGCCTCGGGAATCTCCTCCTCCGGCGTCCCAGACGAATACTCAGATGAATCTGTATCATAGTTGTCCTCTGGGGAGTCCTCCTCCCTGGGAGTCAAAAGCTCTAGCGGAATCGTCGCTGGGTCCTCCGAGGGATCAACCTCAATAAAAGAACTGAGGCTCCTCCTGCTGGGACCTGGAGCCTGGGGTCCTGGATCTAATCTGGGGGCCATCTTAGCGCCCCCACTGCCCGAAGGTGATCTCTTCATCTTTTCGTCAATCTGCGCCTATATAAAGGAAAAGGGGTCAAAAGCGGTCTTTCCTAGACTCTGGCTCTATCGCACGATCTAAGACAGAAGGAAGGTCAATGATTCCTAAATGCCCTGCAGCTTCCTGTTTATAAGTGTGGCCGGCTTCACACCCATAAACAAGACTCTACCAGACACGGTCTGTAGACAATCCCTAGGACGAACTGCTCGGATACCACTTTTGTCACGACCAAAACCGATGAGCCGTGACAAGTACCCGACCATTGCTGGTCACGCACTCCTGTGCCTGCATTTACTACTCACTGACTATCCTAGGCCCATACATAATCTGTAACTGAGCTATATTGTCTCCCGAACAATCAACATAAGAAACACTGTGCCTTGAACTCATGGCCAACACATACATATAGTCATAAATACTAGAAGTAACAGCACAAGCCGATTTGGCCGCTACATATAGACTGTACAACAAAATGAGCGCCGATGAGGCTACATAACATCATGGCTACATGTCACTGTCTACATACCTCTATGGAGTACAAACTGTAGAAAGGTGTCACGACCCGGCTAGGGGCCGCGACGGGTACCCGGGACTAACCACCGAGCACCGCTCGTACTATCATTTACCTAACCCATTTAACAATCATTCATCTATTTCCGGTTAACTTTAAAAAGAGGATTTGCTTTTCATTACAAAAAATATAACGCGTTGATACAAAAACATATTTCAATATACTTATACACATGCGTACTACCCATGTTGTGGAACCACACAACCCACATCGAGCATCTATGAGCCTCTATTGAGTGACATACAAATATATACACAAAAGGAACAACCAACTAGCACCTCCGGAAGAGGGAGTGCTCTTCAGCTCGGCTAGTGACTCCTATCAGTCTGGACCGCTTTCCCGTCTACCTGTAGGCATGAACACAGCATCCAAAGAAAAGGATGTCAGTACGAACATTGTACTGAGTATGTAAGGCATACATCAAGAAATAAAGTAAGAATAAGAAAATAAAGTAAGTACAAGGAGATAATAGATAATTGCTTGCCTGTTAAGGCGGATCCATGCATGCATACTCATAAAGCATCATATAGTAAATTGCTGCGGAACGCGCAGCCCGATCCATATGTCATCATGTGTTAGTGCCGAGAAGCGTACGGCCCGATCCATAAATATAATAAGTTAGTGCCGAGGAACGTACGGCCCGATCCATAACCCATATATCCCGCGTTCGGGCATCCCGCGTCCGGGATGGAATCATGATATGCCAGCTGTACAGGTAGCTATGCGTCTATAGCGCCTCACCTTTCCCCCTTTCCCCTGAAAACATTTTCATATCATATATATATACATACATAATATACATGGCATGCTGGAGAGCCCAAGGAAAAGCTGTAAGTACGTTGGAGTGACGTAAGGTCGAAAGCCTCTGATTGTGTTATGGAGTAATCATCGTCGCTTTGTCTCGCCTTGAAGGAGCAATTATTATAAGGCGAGACTATCAATGAAGAATAGAATTAAAAGAAAGCATAGAATAAAATCATGAACTTCATAAGGCATCCATTCATATACTTTGGAAGATTTAGAAATAAAGTCACCATCCATGAATAAATTGAGAAATCAGTAAATAGCTTGACGTTCTCACATAGTCCTTGAAATCGTAAACTTGAAACTTTTAAACATAAGATTTGCTCTCATAATGGTCATCATAATGATACTTTCACTTTTGACATCATCATTGTTATTGAAAACAATATCCACGGTCGTTATCATAACGCTCACATAATCACAACCTTTGGTTTGGAAAATAGGAGTACTTTGGAAAACATTTATGAAATATCAAGAAGGAAATCGTGCTTCGGAATCTTAGATTATTTAACCTTTGATAGCAAGGAAAAGATGGGAGCATTTATGAAATCGTAAGCTAGGGATCATGCCTTTGAAAGAAAGGGAATAGCCTCACATACCTTCGACGTTTACAATTCTTATTGCTTGCTCGTTCTCCCCTAATGCACTCGTATACCTTCAAGAGAATTCATGTCGTCGTTAGCTAAGTAATTACAAGAACGGACTACCATTTCTAAGGAAAATTGGGTAGAACTCCCTTCATTTCTAATACTTTCCCCATGTTTCATTTCCACTCTCATACATTCGTAACGACACTCACAATATTACTTTCAACAATCATCACTTATACACTTTAAGAAAAATCTACCATTTTCCTCCAATTTCTCCACATCCATGGTTATAGCTCGTTATCACATTTTCTCGTATATAATACTTATTTCATGGTCTAGACGTTATTTATAACATATTCACAATCGTAGCTTATCAACATTCATGACTCCATTGAACTACTATTCAATTGTGCCTCCATTTACCCATACAAGGCCCATTTTCTATGTTCTTATACATTTCAAGTATCTAAGCCTTCCAATACCTTGAACCATACCTTGGATGATGGTGGAACAAGCCTTGAGCAACAATACTCTTTTTATACCAAAACCCTATTTCAACCCTTTTGAGATTTCTTGAAGAAGATGACTTCCAATAGAGTCTCATGCACTTGCTTTCATGAATTAGATGTTGATGATCTTGGTTCCCCTTTGATCTCTTGAATTTTGTGGATGAATATTTGGAGAGCTTCTAGAGTGTTCTTGAATGGTGTAGATGCATAATGAAATAAAATGAAGCCTTGGTCCCTTTTATTAATTCAAAATCTGGTCTTTAATGAATTCCAGTCGGGGTGAACAGTGGTCGTAAACCACAGTTTACGAGCCGTAAACTGGTTCACGAGCCGTCCTCCCTGGTCGTATTTAAGCATGTCCAAAACAGAGAAGTTGGCTGAAGAATATTGCAGTTTACGATCGAGGTTTACGGTCCGTAAACCAGTTTACGGGCCGTATTCCAAGTCGTATTTAAGCATTTCACCACTTAACAGAAATTTGAAACTTGAAAGGCTGGAGGACGATGGTGGTTTACGGTCCGTAAATCACTTTACGGGCCGTATACCACTTCACGACCACTGTGCTGAATAAAATTCCATAACTTTTTCATTTCCAAAAATTCACGAATGATCACCCCTTGCTTAGTAAAACACTCCACACTCATACCCTTGTCGTTCTATTCCTTGTACATGTACGGGGACTTTTTCCGAGGTGTAACATTCTTCCCCCCTTTTGGAACATTCGTCGTCGAATGTTAACTCAGCGGGGATTCTAAGAAAATTGGCCAGAGTTTCCTTTGTAATTTGGACACTACCTTTCCATTACAACAACCCACAATATCTTCGCCTCGCAGGGCCATATCACAATATTAACACATTTATGGCCACACACAACCAAAAACATAAAATTAAAACATACATACCATCATGAACTCTTCCTGGAAATTCGACTAGGTGCTGATACTTGGCTTCCGCATTCACTCTGGCTTCCCTAGTATTTCTTCCCGAGTATTTCTTTTGCCACCAAACTCTGATTTAAGCCACCTCCTTTTTCGAAGTCCTCGCACTTACCTATCTAATGTGGCAAAGGGTACTTTCTCATACATCAACTTTCTTGTCATTTGAGCATCATTTTATTGACATGCTCCTAGTGGGAGTTCTAACAAATTTATAAGCTACCTTGCTTATTGCATACGATCTTATAGGATCTAATGCATCCGAACCTAACTCCCTCTTTATTCCGTGATTCTATCGCTCTCGTAGGTTGTCATATCCTTGGGCTTCTATGGTGAGTAGGTAACCTGTACTTATACTATGCCCCAAGCAATTATTCCATTTGTCTCTCACAGCAATTCCAACTCGACATTTCAGTTCCGTTTACCACATACCCTCTTTTAACTTACCCCGGGCATCATGACTCTCTCACCCTTACTTTACCTCTTACTCTTCTTCTAAGTGTTCACTTGATCTCATTGGCGACGCGTAAACATCTACGAATTACATACTATTTTTGCGCGTTTCTCATTCGTACCCATCCATCCGTATACCTGCATCCATGTCTATCTTCGCATTCATAGTCGTATTCATCTGTATGCCATATCCACGGTCATATTCATCTAAGTGTCAATATCCTTCTCAATGCCCTTTTTGCTAACGCCCTTACCTCGAGAACGGGGTAACTTTACAATAAGACCCATGTTAATATCATGAATTATTCTGTGTCTCAGGCCTGCATGCCTTCTTCTTGGGGCTACCGTCACCCACTATATTCACAACATTCTCCGGGGTTATATTTTTATTTGAGCTAAAAGAGTATTCAATCCCGGAAATCATTAAATCAATATAAGGACAGAGAAACGAGAGTTTCGATTCTGCTGGAAGAGTAATAGTAACAAATCAGTACTCCCTAAACTGATTCCAACTCTCCTCCAACCATGTCACGCGATCAGAGTTTCAAAATTTTATTCCTCGTTTTGCGTCACTTGGGACCTTATGGGACACAACGTCTCACAGATCGGCCTTATACTTTGTTACAAATTCATCTGAGATTTATAATTTAGAGGGACGATGATGTGGTATAATCTTAGAGAATTGTGAGTCCACCTCTGCCCGTCACCAGTGTTTTTCCATCTTTGCCGACCCACGGCTCTTCTTCTTCCCCCTTCTTCTTGCTTTTGCGTGTCCTTATTCTACCGCTTTTAGTCAATACACTCCCGTAGGGTTCGTCACTTCAACCTTCACTCTGGTATCTTCTCTTTTCGCTCCCCCCCCCCTTTTAAGGGTTTTACTCGTACCTGTAAATCTTAAATTCACGTACTTCTGTCCACACTACATCTTACTCATACCGTTCCCCATAATCTACGGCTATAGCAATTTATGTGTGAAGTCTTAGCGTACTCACCTTACAGTCTTGTGACAAAATAACGCGCCCGATATAGCGAGCCGAACAAAAATGTATTTTACCTAGCCCATCCAGTAGTTATGAGTTTATATCTACATCCGCTCCACTTAACAACTTCCTGCCCCATAGGGACGCTTACATTAATAGTAGGTCTAGCCATCCATGCCACCCATCTAGTGTCACCTCCCTCTTCTCTGGCACTCAAAATTTGTTCGTAACGCCACCTTCGTTTCTCTAGGACCTAGGTCTCTTACGCCGCTAATACGCCCCATGCCTCCTTATTCTCTTACTCTTGTTTGCGCTTGGAGCCGATTTCATCTCCGCATTGTACCACTATCATTATTAGTTATCACTCTACTTCATCGCTTCATCGTCGTACAGTAGACCCACAACTCATGATCATCTTTTCCTCTTCAACTTCTTACATCATTCACTTCACTCGTTCTAACTTGGTATGGGATATTTGTAGGAGATATGTTCTCCTTTAACTACCACGCCACTATTCTTTAGGCACTCGTACTTTGTACACTTCCTCTTTGCTATCTTATCTCCTCCCACTTAATAATCGATCCTTGACTCTTCGCATGAGGAACCATATTCTTAACTGAGTACCGCTTTGTTCTTTAGGATACACCACCTGTGTCAATCCGTCCCTTGCTACCTGAACTAATTCTATCCATCCTGATCCTCCCCCATCTCGCTCCTATCGCGTCGACCTTCCTCCTACTAATTATCCTACTTTAATTATTTATCCTTACCGCAGTCTTAATCTTTTACACCCACTAAAGATATCATCCATACCCTTAATTATGCAAAGCACTACTCTGATATGTCTCTTCACTTTGATTCCCTTTGACTTCCCCCTTTTTCTGTCGATAGTCTCGATCGTTGAAGAATTCCTGCGCTGAGTTTTCCCTATCAAGGTCCTTCAAGCTTTCTCATTTACTGTTCCCTGGTTCGCTTGCTGGTTTCACGCTTGCATTCATATAAAGCTTAATATGCCCTTAGGCGTTTCCTCGTTATACTTTACATTACAGTCCCCGTTATGTGCTCATAACATAGGATAGCCTCACGAAGTAGGAATACTTAACCTGTTATCCTTTTTAGTCAGTCATATAGCATTTACCATATGGATTACCTGCACACGTGTTCGCATTAATCATAAAAGGGTGCTAACAATATACCTGGAGTAATATCAGGGGAAGACTCAGGATCCCGTCGTTCAGCTAACGCCTGGGTATGATGCTGGGATCTGCTTGGACTAGGCGATCTTCGGTCTCTACCACTGCTTACTAGCCCCTGTGGCCCTGACCTTGGAGGGTCTGTTGATGATGAAGAGCCCATTACCATTCCCGTAGTCCGAAGCTCACTTTTACCACGTAGCGATGGACAATTTCGCTTTAAATGGCCTGGCCTAGCACAGGCATAAAAAACATTCGAGCCCCGGCGACACGGTCCCCAATGTAACCTGCGACACTGAATACATCGTGGTACTGGTGACCTCTTCTGACCGGAATTACTCTGAACCCGAGAACGAGAAACTCTGAGACTCTGGGATGACCTTGAATAAGCAGGTCCATCAAATCTGGGTCTGGGAAACTGTGGAGGCGCATCTCTAATCTCACGGTCAGACCCAAAGGAATTAACTCCCTTTCTCCAACCCCTGTCATCGTGACTCGCATTCTTCCGCTGAGTCTGAGCGGCTACCAATTGAGTCAGTAAAAGAATGGCCTGACTCATCTCTTGGCCCGTGGTATCTTGTGAAGGAACGGGGGGTACTGGAGCTAAGACCGAGGCTTCCCTCTGATCCTTAAAAGTGGGCGAGGTATGGGAAAATTGAAGTGGGGCGTTATTCTGGGGTTCGCCCTCCACCATATTCGTAGACGGCTCTCGATCAAGCCCTTCTTCAACCACCATCTTGCCCTTCTGGGCTGTCGTAGCTTTTCCCTTCATCGGTTCTGCTGAAATGACAACGCACCGTTAGGGGAGAGATAGTCTTATAACACAGCTCTATCGCACAATCTATCAAGAAGAAAGATGGTCATGTTTCCTAAATGCCCGGTAGCCTCCTGTTTATAGATGTGGTGCACAACACACCGATAGACAAGACTCTACTAGACACGGCTCGTAGACACTTCCTAGGACGAACTGCTCTGATACCACTTCTGTCACGACCCGGCTAGGGGCCGCGACGGGTACCCGGGACTAACCACCGAGTACCGCTCGTACTATCATTTACCTAACCCATTTAACAATCATTCATCTATTTCCGGTTAACTTTAAAAAGAGGATTTGCTTTTCATTACAAAAAATATAACGCGTTGATGCAAAAACATATTTCAATATACTTATACACATGCGTACTACCCATGTTGTGGAACCACACAACCCACATCGAGCATCTATGAGCCTCTATTGAGTCACATACAAATATATACACAAAAGGAACAACCAACTACCACCTCCGGAAGATGGAGTGCTCTTCAGCTCGGCTAGTGACTCCTATCAGTCTGGACCGCTTTCCCGTCTACCTGTGGGCATGAACACAACATCCAAAGAAAAGGATGTCAGTACGAACATTGTACTGAGTATGTAAGGCATACATCAAGAAATAAAGTAAGAATTAGAAAATAAAGTAAGTACAAGGAGATAATCGATAACTGCTTGCCTCTTAAGGCGGATCCATGCATGCATACTCATAAAGCATCACATAGTAAATTGCTGCGGAACGCGCAGCCCGATCCATATGTCATCATGTGTTAGTGCCGAGGAGCGTACGGCCCGATCCATAAATATAATAAGTTAGTGCCGAGGAACGTACAGCCCGATCCATAAATATAATAAGTTAGTGACGAGGAACGTGCGGCCCGATCCATAACCCATATATCCCGCGTCCGGGCATCCCACGTCCTGGATGGAATCATGATATGCCAGCTGTACAGGTAGCTATGCGTCTATAGCGCCTCACCTTTCCCCCTTTCCCCTGAAAACATTTTCATATCATATATATATACATACATAATATACATGGCATGCTGGAGAGCCCAAGGAAAAGCTGTAAGTACGTTGGAGTGACGTAAGGTTGAAAGCCTCCGATTGTGTTATGGAGTAATCATCGTCGCTTTGTCTCGCCTTGAAGGAGCAATTATTATAAGGCGAGAGTATCAATGAAGAATAGAATTAAAAGAAAGCATAGAATAAAATCATGAACTTCATAAGGCATCCATTCATATACTTTGGAAGATTTAGAAATAAAGTCACCATCCATGAATAAATTGAGAAATCAGTAAATAGCTCAACGTTCTCATATAGTCCTTGAAATCGTAAACTTGAAACTTTTAAACATAAGATTTGCTCTCATCATGGTCAGCATAATGATACTTTCACTTTTTACATCATCATTATTATTGAAAACAATATCCACGGTCGTTATCATAACGCTCACATAATCGCAACCTTTGGTTTGGAAAATAGGAGTACTTTGGAAAACATTTACGAAATATCAAGAAGGAAATCGTGCTTCGGAATCTTAGATTATTTAACCTTTGATAGCAAGGAAAAGATGGGAGCATTTATGAAATCGTAAGCTAGGGATCATGCCTTTGAAAGAAAGGGAATAGCCTCACATACCTTCGACGTTTACAATTCTTATTGCTTGCTCGTTCTCCCCTAATGCACTCGTATACCTTCAAGAGAATTCATGTCGTCGTTAGCTAAGTAATTACAAGAACGGACTACCATTTCTAAGGAAAATTGGGTAGCACTCCCTTCATTTCTAATACTTTCCCCATGTTTCATTTCCACTCTCATACATTCGTAACGACACTCACAATAATACTTTCAACAATCATCACTTATAAACTTTAAGAAAAATCTACCATTTTCCTCCAATTTCTCCACATCCATGGTTATAGCTCGTTATCACGTTTTCTCGTATATAATACTTATGTCATGGTCTAGACGTTATTTATAACATATTCACAACCGTATCTTATCAACATTCATGACTCCATTCAAATACTATTCAATTGTGCCTCCATTTACCCATACAAGGCCCATTTTCTATGTTCTTATATATTTCAGTATCTAAGCCTTCCAATACCTTGAACCATATGGTATAGTAATGAAACATACCTTGGATGATGGTGGAACAAGCCTTGAGCAACAATACTCTTTTTATACCAAAACCCTATTTCAACTCTTTTGAGATTTCTTGAAGAAGATGACTTCCAATAGAGTCTCATGCACTTGCTTTCATGAATTAGATGTTGATGATCTTGGTTCCCCTTTGATCTCTTGAATTTTGTGGATGAATATTTGGAGAGCTTCTAGAGTGTTCTTGAATGGTGTAGATGCATAATGAAATAAAATGAAGCCTTGGTCCCTTTTATTAATTCAAAATCTGGTCTTTAATGAATTCTAGTCGGGGTGAACAGTGGTCGTAAACCACAGTTTACGAGCCGTAAACTGGTTCACGAGCCGTCCTCCCTGGTCGTATTTAAGCATGTCCAAAACAGAGAAGTTGGCTGAAGAATATTGCAGTTTACGATCGAGGTTTACGGTCCGTAAACCAGTTTACGGGCCGTATTCCAAGTCGTATTTAAGCATTTCACCACTTAGCAGAAAGTTGAAACTTGAAAGGCTGGAGGACGATAGTGGTTTACAGTCCGTAAATCACTTTACGGGCCGTATACCACTTCACGACCACTGTGCTGAATAAAATTCCATAACTTTTTCATTTCCAAAAATTCACGAATCATCACCCCTTGCTTAGTAAAACACCCCACACTCATACCCTTGTCGTTCTATTCCTTGTACATGTACGGGGACTTTTTCCGAGGTGTAACAAAAGGAAAGGACAAGGCCCTGCCCTACCCATATATGTACTTATCGGAATAGCACACCAAAAGGTCTGAAGCTCCGGATCAATGGAGCGTACTGATTGCCGCTCTGGGGAGGTCCTACTGATGCGGATCGTCCGACTGGCTACCTGTTCCTGCGAGCATGAACGCAGCGTCTATAAGAAGGTACGTCAGTACGAGTAACGTGCCGAGTATGTAAGGCATGAACGATAATATAATAAGGGATACAAGTATGAATAATAACAGCATGGAAATATAGAGCATATTGTAAGATAAAAGAGTAACCTATACATATGAGTGCCTCCTAGGGCGGATACCATGCATGCTTAGCTTTCTTTGAAAAACATTTCTTATTCATGTATACAGAAAATAGAACATATCATATTGCCGAGGTATATCGGCCCGATTCATGTAACCATATACCCCGCGTCCTGGCACCCCGCGTCCTGGCACCCCGCGTCCGGGATGAGATCATATTATACCAACTGATCAGGTGGTTATGCATCTATAACGCTCTAGCCCTTTTTCCCACATTCCCCATTTACATATACATATATCATATAAGCGGCATGCAGGAGAGCCCAAGGAAAGCTATAACTCTATCGGAGTGACGTAAGGTCGGTAACCTCCGATTATATTATGGAATAATCATCGCTCTATCTCACCTTGAAGGAACAATTATTTTAAGGTGAGGCCAACTGTTATATCCCGTGTTTTGTGCATTCGGAAAATTAGAAATGAGTTTGACTTGAAAGAAATAAGGCTATGTTTATTTTATCTAACATATGTGTGTGATATTTATGAGAAATATTGTTGCGGAAATACGGAGGAAGGCCAAGGGCAAAATTTGGAATTTTGGAAATTAGTTCGGGAATTACAAAATAAGATTTCTAATGAATTGGGCTCAAAATTAATAAGAGAAAAATGAGGCCCAAAGTGAGGGGGTTGCCGGCCATAGCCCATTAAGAGGAGGCCAAGCCCATGTTTTAGTTCAAGTCATGTGATGATTAAATAAATAAAGG
This sequence comes from Lycium barbarum, assembly GCF_019175385.1. Taxonomy (NCBI): domain Eukaryota; kingdom Viridiplantae; phylum Streptophyta; class Magnoliopsida; order Solanales; family Solanaceae; genus Lycium; species Lycium barbarum. The sequence goes on along the minus strand of NC_083344.1, from coordinate 63,063,534 downwards.
GACCATTGTTCATTCTAGACTATTCTTGAAAACAAAAGAAAGAAGAGCAAGAACAAAGGGAGGGGGTTTCGGCCCCTTCAAGAAAAAGAGAAAAAATTTCCAAGCTCTTCAATCTTGATCCGAAAATTTGTTTCTTCATGTATTTCTACTAACTCAAGGATGCTCTTCAACATGGTATAATTTTTAAGGCAAGAAAGTGCTTGTGTTGGCAAGTGGAAGTTTGAAGAAAAAGGTAAGATTTCTATTCTTTGGTGTTATGGAATAAGTATATGTGTTATGATGATGAGAATTGGATGAGAATTATGGAGTTGTGATGTGTATGTGTCTAGCCGTGTGTATGTGTGAAGTAGTGCATGGCTGTGTGCCATGGTGATGAAGGGAGGAGATGAATTAAGTTCCATTTAGTTTGTTAGTTGTGTTGTTGTGGTGTTTGTGATGTAAATAAGGGTTTAATGAATCAAGTTGGTATTGAAAATGGTTGTGGGTTGTTATGGGAAATTATGTGATTTTTATATAATGTTTATATAATTATGGAAGTAAGATTCTAAGTGTGGATTATTGTTGTTGGTTATGAATTTATAAGTAGAAAAATGTGTTGTGATGGTTTTGTCGCATTTGTAGGAGTTTCGGATGGAATATGGAATTGGCGGAAACACTTGAATTCATGAATATTGTTTGGAATGCTATGGAAATATGTTTGAATAATCTTGAATTAGTTAATGGATATGGAAAATGTTGATATTAGTTTGATAGTGTGAAGCTGGAATGGAAGTCGTTGAACTATGAAGAAAGGAGGACTATTTATGTTATAGTGCGTTTTGTGGTAATTGTTGGGTTGTTGTTGTTAATATATTGAGCCGAGCTAAGTCTCGGGGATGCTATATGTATAGGGGAAATGCTGCCAAAATTTCGGTAGACAATATGAATTTAAGTTTGAATTCATAAAAGCTTGGAACTTATATTTGGCAACTATGACCAATTGTAGATTTTGGACGAAACGGGGATTGAGTTTGGATGAGCGTAAGGCGCAAGTGAGGTATGTAAAGCTATCCCTTTTCTTCTCTTGGCATGTCCTAGATGTACTAGGTTTGAGTTTGAACCTCGGGGATCATTCTATTCATAGAAATCCGAGCTTACTTTTAGCACTATTCCATTCAGTGAAATTGAATTAGAAACTTATGCTTTGTTGAAATGAAACGTTCAAACATTCGTAACTTTCGTAAACATGATCGAATCACCCCTAAGCTTTCATGGTTGATTCCATAAGGTCAAATGTCTGTAAAATTTGTACGCCGCCTCGACTTGGACCAAGGTGGGCCTTCTAGCCCCGAGTCTCCTTCGTTGCCCTAATTGACTTAACTTTGTTCGATACCGAAAAGAGACTTTTGCTTATGACTTTAGCTATTAAAGAATAATGTTTTGATTACTCCATGATATTCTGATTTACAATTTGAACTATGAATACGATTTCAGAAGTACTTTTGTGAGATAAACTCCGTATTGATCAGTTGTCCGGACTAGTTTGCCTAACGGGTTGTCATATGATTATGTCCAGTTTCATAAATGTTTTGATATGTAAATTGCATTAGTTTCTGCACTACTCTGCTCGTGCCCATTATTATGATATCGTTCGCCGGTTCCCGGGCCGGTTTTGTGATCGTGCGCACTATGATATATTCGGCAGTATGCTGTGTTACGGTTCCCGAGACCTCGCCATAGGGTCGGGTTCCGTTTATGGAGTTATGCTGTGATATGGCTTACGATGTGTTGTGATGATGTGTGACGGGGATACGGAGATTTGAAACCTTCTGGTGTTATGTTGTATTATGGCGCCATCGACGGGCGGGCGACCATATTCTCTGTGCCCTATGCATGACTTATATTTTGAGAGTAAACATTTTGATATTTTGGGTTTGCACTTATGTTCTGTACTTCTATTTCGTTTATGCCTCAGGTTTGTTTTCTGTATCTTCTGCTTTGCATACTCAGTACATATTTCGTACTGACCCCCTTTCTTCGGGGGGGGGGGGGGGGGCTGTGTTTCATGCCCGCAGGTACAGACGCACAGTTTGGTGATCCACCAGTTTAGGACACCCTCTTTTGCTATTTGGAGTGCTCCTCTTATTCCGGAGCCTACATTTTGGTATATATCTTTGTTCGCTACATATGTATGTATTTGTTCAGGGGTAGGGCGGGGCCCTGTCCCGCCATATGATTTGGTTGGTCTGTTTAGAGGTCTGTACACGTATATGTGGGTTGTGCCTACTTCTGTACAGGTGTGTTTGTGTGATCCCACTCGCCATGGCCGCCTTGTCGGCGCGTATTTGTATATGTTTTGGGCCGCTGCGCCATTTGATAGCCTTGTCGGCTTCTAATATATATGTATATATATGGTTGTGTTTGAAATGTGTCTGAGACAGTTTGATACAATTTGAGGCAGCGTGTGATATTTGTGCCCGGCGATGTACATTCCACCAATCTATTAGATTTTGATGCGGCCTAAATGGCCTGTATGTTCGTATATGTGTGTATATATTCGGCGATGTGTATTCCGCCGCCCCTTTTTGTTCTGATATGATATCTCTGTACACGTGACCGCTTCAGATGATAATGATTTTCAGATCTGTTTATAATGATGAATTTGAAATTGACCTAAGCTATTATATGACGATTTGGTATGTTTGTCTGTTTGGGTGCCCAAGTAGGGCACCAGTCGCGACCCACGGGGCTGGGTCGTGACACCAACAACAATGAATAAAATTGAGAAAGTTAGGAAAATAGCTCAATATTCTCATAAAAATATCGATCTCATAACTTGAGACATTTATCTATAAAAACAACATCATCATACTCATTGTAGAAAATATTCTCACTCTTAACATCATCATTATCATGGTAAAAACATGTTCGTCGCTGTTATCACAAGAGCTCACATAATCATAACCGTTGGTTTGGAAAATACGAGCATTTTGGAAAGACATTTACGGGTTATCGGGAAAGGAATCATACTTTGGAGTCATAAACATCTAGCTTTTGGAAACAAAGAAGTTAATGAAAACATTTATGAAATCGTACCATAGGAATCATGCCTTTGAAAGAAAGGGACAAGCCTTAACATACCTGTGAAGCCTCCAATTATCCACACTTATTCGGCCGAATTTCTGAGTCTACATTTAAGAGGATTCACACTATCATTAGACTCGTCATAGTATATTTGTGCTAAGCTCTCAAGTCAAACTATTTTATATCCTACTGAAAATCGGGCAGCATCTCCCCTGTTTATATGCCTAGCCCGGAATCTCAATTCAGCAACCAACAACAACAACTTCAATACCAACATCAATAGCATCATTTCCAACACCAAAGTATTCCATAGAACAACCCACACGCTGTTTTCCAACTTCCATAACTAATCAACCCATTATACAATTATTTAGCGACTTTATCTCCGTAAATAAGCCTTAAATAATACCAACAGAGAAATATTCATACCTTTTTTTCTTGTTAAGACAGAAATATCCTCAATATCCACGCTAAAGTCCACCGCAAAACAATACTAGAATCACAACCATGTGTTACCCGGACCTAAACCACTACTCCGCGACTTAAAAATTGCTCACTTTTTGTTTCCCTCTCTCTTTCTCTCTTCAATTCTGGAAATTTCTAGCAAAATCTGATGGAAAAAGGGGGTTATTACCCTTTATATAAGGGTCAAATTCGGGTCGGGTTCACTGTAGCAGCACTATAGCAAGGCGAGTGTAGCAGTACTGTAGCATTCATTTCTGCTCTGTCAGCTGAACTTGTAACGTCCATAGTTCTCTATTCTGATGTCCTATCGATGAGCGGGTTGTTGCGTTGGGAACTAGACTCGACGAATTTCATTTTAGGCCTTTTTTTCACCTTAAAACACTTAATATGCTAAGAGATATTCGTCTCCCATGTTGGACCAAAATTTTCACACAAAACATTACCCAACCTTTCTCCAAAGTCGTACTACTCCATTTCTTCCACTCATTTCCTTATAAAACCTTCCGGTATACCTTATATACATCGTTCACTTATTAAATATACTGAATAATGCTTGCTCCTTATATTCCAAAGTGGTTTTACTTAACCCTAACTCAACATACTTATGTTTCACATTTGATAAGTGTTCTTCGAAGATACGGGGTGTAACATAAACCCTAAGGATGAAAATCTTATCTCCACGTCTCCTAAAATATAGGTAAGAACATCTTTAATATTATTAATCAATCCTAGCGTTAAACCCATGATTCTTAAAATGGTTTTTGAATGAAAAACCTAGGGTTTGCAAGGTAATCCTTCTCAAGGTGATTCAAGCTAAGGTTTTGGGGTGTTCTTCGTTACAAAAGTAAATTGTTGAATTACATAAGGCTTAATTAAGGCATGTCTCTGGCTTAATTAAGGTATGTCTCTTTTTGAAAACGTTATTTTGGAATGTATGTCCCCCTTCCCAAAAGTTCTTTATTGAATAAAAAGGTGAACTTTCCATACTTTTGAAACCCTATTTTAAGCATTGATTGTCGTTAGTGTGCGTGAGAGGACAAGCCCACATTATACATGTATGCATAATTCTAACCGTTTTCCTCTATAAGAGATGGTTACCAATAATGGTTAAGGGTTGGTAATGGTGTTTTATGATGAACTATGACAATTGAACCTTGTTTAAGGAAGTGGAAACGTTTTCAAGATTATCAATGAAACAATGTGTCTTTGTAATTACATGATGAACGTAAATGCTAATTGATGATATGACTACCTTGAGATAAATTGTGATTCGGCTTCTAAGCTATGAACTTTGTTGTTGTGCTTGCCCGAGCTACTCGGGAGGAAGGGTAGTCACTATGGATCCTAGTGTAATAATGCCTAGCCATTCAGGAGGAAGAGTGGCCACTTTCGGATTCGCTACCTGGGGTGTGATTATGCCTAGTTGTTCGGGAGGAAGTATAGCCACCGTTGAATTTTATATTCCAGTGTGGTGCGTTGTGACAAGGGAACTTCTACAGTTACCCCTTCGATGTGCTTTATTCTTGAGCCTGTATTGGTATGTGTGATATTCTATTTTCTCATGGAATTGTTGTTGTTAATTATGATCAATTGAAAGGCATATTTGAAGTTGTACCTTGACAAGAGGCCTTGTAATCAGTTTTGATAATTCTTACTGAGTCACACAAGTTGAATAACTGTTTTTGCATTAATTTCACATGATTTTCAGGACTGATTTCTTTATGTATTATGGTACTCTATTTTCTTATTACTTATTGTCCCCAAGGCACTCACCTAGTACGAAGTACTCAGGCATACCATTGTTGTTTTTGATGGTATGTTTGGTGACAGAGAAGAGAAGGTTCTTGATACTCCGGGCGATTAGGAAGGACTTGTTGTTGCTGCTGATTTTGTGAGCCCACACATTCATTCATGGGACACCCTATTTATTTATTTATTCATTATATTAGTTTCTCGGGTCGCGTTTCGATGAGTCAGACTATTAATCCTTTATCTTAGAAGCTCCATAGTATACATTCTTGTGGGTAATTGTTGAGTTATTGATTAACTCTCAGGCATGTTATTACGTTTGACTAAGTATTTGATTAATAAAGACTTCCGCTGATTTAATTCATATGTTTAAGATTTGTTTACATTTATTTTATAAACTGCGGCGAATATTGAACCTGGTGGGTTTAAGTATTGTTATTTCATCTTTTAGGTTCTTCCGATGTTGTTCATGACGTCGGATGTCGGTCACGTCTAGGTTGGGTTTTGGGGCGTGACAGTAAGCTATAGAACTTGGGCGGTTTCATCTTCAGAAACCTCCCAACTAGGTCCTGATCATCAACAGTCATGGTTTGCGCAGTAACGGGCCTAGGAGCACCCTCATGAATCGGACCAACTGTAACGACCCATTTGGTCGGTATAATTATTTCAGCGTTTTCGCACATTTTCGAGCATTGATTAGCTCGCTTTTGACCTGAGGGGACCGCTGATATGCTTCCCGAGGTGCCTGGACCGAAATCGGGCAACTTTGGTAAAAATATAGGCTTAAAGTGAAAAATGGTTGACCCAAAGTTGACTTTTGGGCAAACTAATCTTTTTCAAAATTTTGTCGATTCTGAGAGGTCTGGAGGGCTGTTTAGAACTTGTGTGTGTGTTTGGTTCGGTTCCCAATGCACTTAGGTGCATTTCGAGACTTGGGATGGAAATTTGGAATTAAGGCACCGCGGGGTTGACTCGATTAACGAGGCCTTCATTAGGAATTCCAAGGCCACAGACGCGTTCGTAGCGCATTTTTATGTGGGACTATGTGTCTGGTATGTGACCAGATGGCCTCGAAAATTAGTCAAAAAATCGAGTCGAAAGGAAATCTTGGGTAAAGTTTCTGGTGTCTGGTGCCCGCTTTAGCGGCATCAAATCGCGGCAGCGGCACCGCTGGATTGGTAGCCTTGCCGCTAGAGCGGTGAATGACTTTTACTCATTACCGTTGAAGCAGCCAGGTGGTCGTTGGGGCAGCGCAGCTGGGGCGGTCCAGGCACCACTTCAGCGGGTGACAGGCAGTTAGTATTATTAATAAAGTGTTAAAAAACCCTAAACCCTCATTTTACCCAATTTCGATATTTGAGCTTGAAGAAATTGCTCTTAAGGATATTTCGAGGAAAATCTTGGAGGTAATTCCTACTCATTTCTTCATTCTTCCTTTAAAACCATAATCATGTTAAGATTTCCCCTTCTCCCTTAATGAACCAAAGGTGGTAAGAGTTGAAAGAGGGTTTGAAAGAATATTGTTCCTAGGATTATTAATGAATAAATTGGTGATGTTTTGTTAGATATTGTCTAATCTAGGCTCATTAATCATAGATGTTCCACTTTTAACGTTGAATTTCGGATTGGAGATTTAGGGTTTATACCCAATTCGGGGTTTTGCATGAAATCAGAATCTAGGCTAATTATTCAGCTAAATCAGCAATTAAGGGTGGGATTATGATTGCCTAGTACTTAATTTGGTATTTTGCCTATGAATTTCTAATTTTTCCCTTGTGGGCCCGTTTCCCCAATTTCTAAGGTTAAAATGGACCTAGTTGATATCATAACAATATTAGTATCATTATTCATACTTTGTAATCTAGAATTCGATTATGCTTAGACTACTTTGGTTCTGAGCTTCAGACGAAGGGCATGGCAAAAAGTTACTTGTTAGTGTTGCGGTTCGGCAGTCCAAGTAGGTTATGGTTTAACTTTAATGAGACTTTTTATAGTGAAGCACATATTTAGATTATAAGGTCGGAGACAATATGTGAACCTTCGGGTATGAAGTTAGAATAGATATTGCCTTAGGTTGGGCCCTGATGTGTGTTGGGACAAGCCACCCCGTTATGCGTGCTTGATTGTTCAATTGTGTTGGCTTGATGCCATGGGTAGTTGGTAATTATTGACTTATGTCTTGTCGTCTTGATTTGGATAGAATTGACATACCAGTGGTTGGTATTTGTACTTGGTTATATTGTTTGCGTACCCACTGTTGGTACTTGACTTATTGATATATGTTGGCATACCCACTGTTGGTATTATAATGTGATACTTGTTGGCTTGCCCCATTGTGGTACTCGTGATATTGAACTTGATCGATTTACATATGCATTACACGCATTTCTCTCATATTCATGCATGGCCGATACCCGGTGATGATCTGGTATCGTTGATTAACGGAAACAAATATTTGATAAACTCTTTTACTTGAGTGATTGTAAAAAGGTTAATGTCTGAAGATCCATTCCGGAATCGTTGATTATATGAAACTGATATTTGATGAACTATTTTCACTTGAGTGATTGTGAGAAGGCCGATGTCCGAGGTTCAATTCCGAAAACGTTGATTGTGTAAAACTGATATTTGACAGACTCTTTTACTTGAGTGACTATGAGATGGCCGATGTCCAATGAGTTATTCCGGCATCGTTGTTGCATAGCCGATTTTGATGTTATTCCGGAATCGTTGTTAGTGCATGGACTCCACGGGTCCCCGAGGGTGGTGTGTCATGACCCAACCCCGTGGGCCGCGACTGGTATCCTAACTGGATAACCATACGTACCTACCTGACAGAATCGTACCAGACAGATAATTCACACTAGCTATATACAGACTTAAGCCAATACAAATGCAGCGCGCGCTATAATATACACATATCCGAACATACTGAAATTACATATAAGCCGAGGAGGCTAACATAACGGACAGAGTGACAAAATCGTGCACGCCTACCTGAACAGATGTAACCCGTAACCCACATACATATCTACAGGCCTCTAATAGACACACAGAATCAGATGACGGGACAGGGCCCCGCCGTACCCAGAATTATCATACATACAGAATATACAGATATCAGAAGATATATACCAAAAGTATTCGCTCCGGATCAAAGGAGCTCTTCAAAATAGCAGAATCTGATCCCTAGACTGGCGGTGTATCTCCAGGTGCGTATGTACCTGCGGGCATGGAACGCAGCCCTCGAAGAACCGGGGGTCAGTACGAAAAATGTACCGAGTATGTAAAGCATAAACATAACAAACATAACCATAGCCCGAACCAGAAGCATAGAAATATAGTGGATAGAACCATAAATCAAATGGACGGACAGTATTATAATCCAGACGGACGGATAGAATCATGGTCCAGACAGACAGACAGAATCATAATCCGAACGGACAGACAGAGTCAGAATCCATACAGACAGACAAAATCAGAATCCATACGGACAGACAAAATCAGAATCCAATCAAACAGACAGAATCATAATAGGGCACAGGAACGTGGTCGCCACTCCTGCCTTTGGCGCCACAACATATCATATTTCAGAAGATTTCATATCTTCGAACATCTCCGTCACATAACACATCATATCATAACCACGGTAACCCCGGGGACAGATCACACGCCGGGAAACCGGACACATCATACTTCGTAACATATACACGGTAACCGGGGACGGACATATACCACAGTACCCCGGAACCGGACACATCATACTTCGGAATACATACATGGGGCCCGGCCCCCGACAAGGGACTCGGCGGCCCATCCGCACGATATAAACCGGCCCGGGATCCGGTGAAAGGAAGCATTGAGACATCCACGAACAGATTAATGAGAAACCACACACATACAGACCGTTATACCGACTCAATCAAACTGAAGTAGGCCAAATGGCGAGTCAAATCAGAGTATTCGGATAGCGTTCATAATATGCGCCTATATCGTGCTTAGGGAGGCACGACAGATTATTACCAGAATCAGATGTCAAAGCCATTTTGTAAAATTTATATAAAAAGTAGTCATATCATGATCAGAATAATAGTCCAGATGTTACTTGTGAGAATCGGACAGAAATGAGACAATTTAGATCATACAATAGGTATCGGGGCTCCGTGGGCCCACCTCGAACCAACCCGAGGCGACATACGTAAATTACTGATAATGGACCTTATGAGGTCATCCATAATCATTTGGAAGTATTCCGACTCCGTTTAGAAAAGTTTCGTACAAAAGTTCACTTTAAAGGCATTTTATAAGGAAATGGTTTCAATCGTACTGAAGGAATTGGAGCGGATTTCCATCTCGAATTCCGAGGAACGAAGTCGTATTCAAGGCCCGCGGCCGAGCCTATTACATTCAGAACATGCCTAATAATAAAGGGGAAGGCTTTACATACCTCGATTGCGTCTTACGCTCGCTTGGCTTCGATTCCAATTTCGTCCAGAATCTACAAATGGTCAAGTTTACCAATTGTCAATTTCAAACCTTAAGACTCCAAACTTAAGCACATATTAGCCTACCGAAATTTCGGCAGCATTTCCCCTATACATATAACATCCCCGAGACTTAGCTCGGCTTAATATGTCAACACAGCAACCCCACAACAACATCAATAACAACAACAAGCATTACAAACACATAATATGGCATAACTAGTCATCTTTCCGGCATAACATAACTTCTTCCATTCCGACCTTACACTTCCAAACCAATCTTATCATTTTCATATTCATCACTCATCAAGATCACTACAACATAATTCAGAGGCATATCATATCGTTTTCACCAAATATACATAAGGTATACACAATATACAAGTTTCCTACCAAAGGCATAATTCACCCACAACTTCCAATCTTTTAGCAAACATATTCATGACATATTTCTATCTTCCAACTTCATCAATGATAATCATAATTTGCATCTTCCTACTTTCATTTCCACATTTACATAAGTTACAATAAACTTGCATGTTTTCCCACAACAACTTAGTTACCATTTTTCCATAACAACAAAAGCCATTATTCTTCCATTCATTTCACAATAACACAATTAACATACTAACAAGATTTAATTCACATTCCATTATCAACATAGCACCTCACGGCCCTAACACTACACCCATAGTTTCATGTATGTTTCTTCCACTTTCCATGCATTAAAATGACAAGCAACCTACTACACAAAATTAATCCATCAACCTTTCATACCATAATATATATACACGGCCACACCACCTATATTTATGCTTCCATGAATTTCATAACTTTCACTTCCAACACAATTTCTACCACAACAACAACTAGATTTCATCATGAATTCAAGTCATCATGAATATGCAACACATGCATACATACGGCCAATATACATACACACCCAACACACAAAATGTTCATGGTTTTCATTCATTTTCACACACTACATCATCCATACATCTTCCATAACATAACAAAGGCATAAAATTCTTACCTTTCCTTCAAGTTCTTAACTTGACCCAAGTTGGTAGCTAGAGAAAACGAACCACCGATTGTCCGAAACAACGACTCCACGTTACTTAGCACCCTTGAATTGGCAAGTTTACTTGAAGAATTTAATTTCTTGGTGGCTAAATCTTGGTCTTGATTTTTGCAAGGAAGGGCCGAATGGTCCCTTATTTTTTTGCTCTTCTTTTGGTTTGTTCTTTCTTCTAGTTTCTTGAAAGCTCTAAAGGATAATGATACATATATATAATATGGTTCCTTATCTTAATTCATCACATGGAAAAATTGATTAGGGGCCATGGCTTGGGCCTCACCATGGCCGGCCACCCCTCTCAAAATGGGCCTTGTTTTCTATTTTTTAGCCCAATTGTTGGCTAAAAATTGTAATTCATGGAACAAGTTTCCAAAATTTCGATTTTTGCCCTTGGCCTCCTTTCGTAATTCCACACCAATGCATTCATGGCCGACACATTCATACCAAGTAAAGTCCAAGTATGGCCTTATTCATTACAAGTCAAGTTATCTCAAATTTTTCGAATATGCAAAAATGCCGGATGTAACATCCTCCCCCCCCCCCCTTTAAAACATTCGTCCTCGAATGTTAAATTGACCTCATGTGGCGTCATACTACTTCGGGATGGTTCTTTTTATAGTCGTCCTTTGTTGACTTTCCGATATGGATTCTTTACCAATGTGATGGAGTGATTTTTCATATTACTGATGCAAATGCTTTCATAACGTATTTTCTCATATCCCACATAATCACTGGGTCATGAGCTACATTCTAATAACAGAGGAATGCTTTTCGCTCTCTTTACGGACGCTATGTCCCTTCTTCCTTTTCATTCAAAGCTTTTCAGACATTATACTTACTATCACTTCTTCTCATACTCCTCGGTTCCTTACCGCATCATTATGATTCCAAGTCGTACCAAACAGATTCAGAACTGGGATCGGACGCACAGGAGCATATCAGACGGATTCGTAATCGGAGGCAAACGTACTAAACTATGACGGACGGATTCGTAGTCAAAGTCAGATGTATGGGAGGGTATCAGACAGATCCGAGATCAGAGTCAGACGTACAGAGATATATCAGAAGGATTCGTAATCAGAATCAGACATACAGAGATGTACCAGACGGATTCACTATCAGAATCAGACATACAGAGATGTATCGAACAGATTCGTAATCAGAGTCAGACATACAGAGTTATATCAGACAGATTCATGTCCAGAGTCAATCGGATAGAGGTGTATCAGACAGAAACGTAATCGGGTTCAGAAGTACAGAGGCGTAATAGACAGAGTCTTATCAGAATCAGAGGTGCAGAAGTACAACAAATAGAGTTTTGATTAGAATCAGACCACTTCTATTAAGGCTCCAGTGATTTACGAAAATTTCCCTTTGCCGACATTTCATTATTCACCTCGACCATTATATCACCGATTATCTCATCGAAACCTGTTCACTCATTCATAAACTTGTTTGCCAAGTTGTCATACAAATCGTCTTACGTGTCGCTTATCGACTCTTTCAAAGATTCTGCTTATTCACATTTCTTATCCTTCATCTTTCCTACTATCCATACTCATTTACTTTTCCAAATATCGTCGCACTAGACTAAGTGGTAACGTAACCGGAGTTTATCTATTATATATATTTTTGACAACATTCGTATCCTCGTCTCCGCTTCGTTTCATGTATTCGGTTTAGTAAAACCATTCGTCTATCATAACATTAATCGCCGGGACTCGGCTCTTGATCCACATAATCACCAGACGAAAATCATACATATACATATACATTTGCCAATATCTTACTTGCGAACGTCTCCGACCGCTATTCAAATTCGCTCAATTTCTCGAGCGATATTGCGCATCTTCTTTTTGCCCATTTAGTCCGCACCAGTCTGCGCGACTCCTGTAAGGGCACTAGTTACTCCACACATTCTCTTTTTTTTAGGTTACCCAAAATTTCCATTTATATATCATATTTACATTTATGAAAAAAAAAATAGTATCCTTCCCAGGGGGTCACCCATCCCAGAATTGCTCTAGCCTTAGCACGCTTAACCTCGAAACTCTCATACATTTTGACGCGTTAACCTTAATATAATGGCGTCGACTGCCCCGCACGACCTTTGTCACATAATTTAGGGCAGATCGGAGTCTTAATAAATTTTCGAAAAGCTCTCTTAGCAGGTCCCGCCCCGGGCTAAACCATACAATTATCATATCTCCCTTCGAAATCCTCAGTATCTATTAGGTCGAAAATTACCTTACTCCGCTAATACCCAGGAGAAGAAAATTACATAATATGATAAAGTATAGACCCATTCATACACATATTCCTCAAGAAAAGATCACTAACGTACCTGGGGCTGCACTTGAAGACGCTCCTGGGTCCTGCCGGCCGGTCAAAGCAAATACACAGTTCGAAGGACCGCTGTAACCAGAAGCTGCACCTCGCCCCCGGCCACGACTCGTTGGTGCTGGTGCTCCTCGCCCCGTGGGGCGTATGGCTGTCGAAGGAGAAGACGAGCCAGCAACTGACCCGGTAAGCTGGGCTGAACCACCTGGACCACCCCTATACGGACACTCTCTCATCGTATGGCTTTGTCGGCCACAAGAAAAGCAGGCACCAGTGGCACGATAACACTCCCCAGGGTGACGCCTCCTGCAATAAGGACACCGAGGTATGGATGGCCCCATCTGACTGAAACTCCTATTTACTTGCGAACTCGAAGCCATGGAGTTCTATCCCGAGAACTGTGGGGGCGTACTGTGTGCTGGCTGGGACGAATACCTGTTACCCTGCCGCTGAGAAAACTCGCTCTGAAATCCCCCTGAATACCCGGCCGATCTGGCTCTCTTAGGCCGGCTCCTGTCGTGACCCCTATCAGGCCGACGTTCCCTACGTCGGTCCTCCATGCCCTGGGCGTGCGCCTGCACCCGGGCAATATGCATCCCTGGCTGAGAAGCAACCGCCAGGCAGCTATTGATCAGATAGTCATCCAGCCCCATCACATATCGGTGCACCCTATCGGTCATATCCGCTACTATAGCGGGTGCATACCTAGCCAGTGAGTCGAACTCTAGGTTGTACTCACGAACACTTCTACCGTTCTGTCTCAGGTGCAAGAATCGATCAACCCTAGCTCTCCGTAGCTCTGGAGGTAGAAAATGATCTAGAAAAGACTTAGTAAACTCAGCCCATACCACTGGGGCAGCATCGTCACCCCTGGATAGCTGCCAGGACTCATACCAGTTCGCCGCTACCTCATATAACCGATACGAAGCCAACTCGACGGACTCAGTCGGCGAAGACTTAATCAACCGTATCGTACTCTCCATTTTCCTAATAAACTCCTGGGGGTCCTCCTCGGGTTTTGTCCCGAAGAATTCTGGAGGATTACATGTCAAGAACTCACGAGCCCTGGAGCTTTCATACCTGTCTGAACGACCACCCCCAAATCCATGCCTACGAACCTGCTCCGTCATCAGCATGGTCAATAACTGAACCGCATCTCGCATAGCCTTGTCCTCTGCCCCTGGTTGTGGAGCTGGAGGCTCGGGCACTGGAACCCTGGGAGCTCGCGGTGGAGCCGCCCTCTGATCAGCAGCTGCTGCTGCTCCAATCTCCTCTAATAAGGGCGGTGTAACAGAGCCGGCTGACAGGGGCTCATCCTCAAGCGCTAACCGCGCACTGGACCTGGTAACTCTCTGGGCCGGCTAGTTTCTCCTACCTCAACCCCCGCTTTGCCCTTCTGGGCAGCTGTTGCTTTCCTCGGAGGCATCGCTGAAAACATAACAAATCGTCAGGAGGGGATCATCCTACTAATACAGTTCTATCGCACGATCTAAGATCCAAAGAAGGGTAACATCCTAAATGCCCTGGAGCCTCCTGTTTATAGATGTGGTGCACAACACATCGATAAACAAGACTCTACTAGACACGGCCTGTAGACATACCGAGGACTAACCGCTCTGATACCACTTCTATCACGACCCAACCCCGTGGGCCGCGACTGGTATCCTAACTGGATACCCATACGTACCTACCTGACAGAATCGTACCAGACAGATAATTCACACTAGCTATATACAGACTTAAGCCAATACAAATGCAGCACGCGCTATAATATACACATATCCGAACATACTGAAATTACATATAAGCCGAGAAGGCTAACATAACGGACAGAGTCACAAAATCGTGCACGCCTACCTGAACAGATGTAACCCGTAACCCACATACATATCTACAGGCCTCTAACAGACACACAGAATCAGATGACTAGACAGGGCCCCGCCGTACCCAGAATTATCATACATACAGAATACACAGATGTCAGAAGATATATACCAAAAGTATTCGCTCCGGATCAAAGGAGCTCTTCAAAATAGCAGAATCTGATCCCTAGACTGGCGGTGTATCTCCAGGTGCGTCTGTACCTGCGGGCATGGAACGCAGCCCCCGAAGAACCGGGGGTCAGTACGAAAAATGTACCGAGTATGTAAAGCAGAAACATAACAAACATAACCATAGCCCGAACCAGAAGCATAGAAATATAGTGGACAGAACCATAAATCAAATGGACGGACAGTATCATAATCCAGACGGACGGACAGAATCATGGTCCAGACAGACAGACAGAATCATAATCCGAATGGACAGAAACAGTCAGAATCCATACAGACAGACAAAATCAGAATCCATACAGACAGACAAAATCAGAATCCAATCAAACAGACAGAATCATAATAGGGCACAGGAACGTGGTCGCCACTCCTGCCTTTGGCACCGCAACATATCATATTTCAGAAGATTTCATATCTCCGAACATCTCCGTCACATAACACATCATATCATAACCACGGTAACCCCGGGGACAGATCACACGCCGGGAAACTGGACACATCATACTTCGTAACATATACACGGTAACCGGGGACGGACATATACCACAGTACCCCGGAACCGGACACATCATACTTCGGAATACATACATGGGGCCCGGCCCCCGACAAGGGACTCGGCGGCCCATCCGCACGATATAAACCGGCCCGGGATCCGGTGAAAGGAAGCATTGAGACATCCACGAACAGATTAATGAGAAACCACACACATACAGACCGTTATACCGACTCAATCAAACTGAAGTAGGCCAAATGGCGAGTCAAATCAGAGTATTCGGATAGCGTTCATAATATGCGCCTATATCCTGCTTGGGGAGGCACGACAGATTATTACCAGAATCAGATGTCAAAGCCATTTTGTAAAATTTATATAAAAAGTAGTCATATCATGATCAGAATAATAGTCCAGATGTTACTTGTGAGAATCGGACAGAAATGAGACAATTTAGATCATACAATAGGTATCGGGGCTCCGTGGGCCCACCTCGAACCAACCCGAGGCGACATACGTAAATTACTGATAATGGACCTTATGAGGTCATCCATAATCATTTGGAAGTATTCCGACTCCGTTTAGAAAAGTTTCGTACAAAAGTTCACTTTAAAGGCATTTTATAAGGAAATGGTTTCAATCGTACTGAAGGAATTGGAGCGGATTTCCATCTCGAATTCCGAGGAACGAAGTCGTATTCAAGGCCCGCGGCCGAGCCTATTACATTCAGAACATGCCTAAGAATAAAGGGGAAGGCTTTACTTACCTCGATTGCGTCTTACGCTCGCTTGGCTTCGATTCCAATTTCATCCAGAATCTACAAATGGTCAAGTTTACCAATTGTCAATTTCAAA
The DNA here is from genome assembly GCF_019175385.1 of Lycium barbarum. Lineage (NCBI taxonomy): Eukaryota > Viridiplantae > Streptophyta > Magnoliopsida > Solanales > Solanaceae > Lycium > Lycium barbarum. Next base: position 63,046,957 of record NC_083344.1, on the reverse strand, counting down.
CCTTAAGACTCCAAACTTAAGCACATATTAGCCTACCGAAATTTTGGCAGCATTTCCCCTATACATATAACATCCCCGAGACTTAGCTCGGCTTAATATGTCAACACAGCAACCCCACAATAACATCAATAACAACAACAAGCATTACAAACACATAATATGGCATAACTAGTCATCTTTCCGGCATAACATAACTTCTTCCATTCCGACCTTACACTTCCAAACCAATCTTATCATTTTCATATTCATCACTCATCAAGATCACTACAACATAATTCAGAGGCATATCATATCGTTTTCACCAAATATACATAAGGTATACACAATATACAAGTTTCCTACCAAAGGCATAATTCACCCACAACTTCCAATCTTTTAGCAAACATATTCATGACATATTTCTATCTTCCAACTTCATCAATGATAATCATAATTTGCATCTTCCTACTTTCATTTCCATATTTACACAAGTTACAATAAACTTGCATGTTTTCCCACAACAACTTAGTAACCATTTTTCCATAACAACAAAAGCCATTATTCTTCCATTCATTTCACAATAACACAATTAACGTACTAACAAGATTTAATTCACATTCCATTATCAACATAGCACCTCACGGCCCTAACACTACACCCATAGTTTCATGTATTTTTCTTCCACTTTCCATGCATTAAAATGACAAGCAACCTACTACACAAAATTAATCCATCAACCTTTCATACCATAATATATATACACGGCCACACCACCTATATTCATGCTTCCATGAATTTCATAACTTTCACTTCCAACACAATTTCTACCACAACAACAACTAGATTTCATCATGAATTCAAGTCATCATGAATATGCAACACATGCATACATACAGCCAATATACATACACACCCAACACACAAAATTTTCATGGTTTTCATTCATTTTCACACACTACATCATCCATACATCTTCCATAACATAACAAAGGCATAAAATTCTTACCTTTCCTTCAAGTTCTTAACTTGACCCAAGTTGGTAGCTAGAGAAAACGAACCACCGATTGCCCGAAACAACGACTCCACGTTACTTAGCACCCTTGAATTGGCAAGTTTACTTGAAGAATTTAATTTCTTGGTGGCTAAATCTTGGTCTTGATTTTTGCAAGGAAGGGCCGAATGGTCCCTTATTTTTTTGCTCTTCTTTTGGTTTGTTCTTTCTTCTAGTTTCTTGAAAGCTCTAAAGGATAATGATACATATATATAATATGGTTCCTTATCTTAATTCATCACATGGAAAAATTTATTAGGGGCCATGGCTTGGGCCTCACCATGGCCGGCCACCCCTCTCAAAATGGGCCTTGTTTTATATTTTTTTTTTAGCCCAATTGTTGGCTAAAAAATTGTAATTCATGGAACAAGTTTCCAAAATTCCGATTTTTGCCCTTGGCCTCCTTTCGTAATTCCACACCAATGCATTCATAGCCGACACATTCATACCAAGTAAAGTCCAAGTATGACCTTATTCATTACAAGTCAAGTTATCTCAAATTTTTTGAATATGCAAAAATGCCGGATGTAACATGGTGGCAGTGAGACTCCCCTGTGAGAAATTAGCTAGGGTCCGATTGTCTGTTGGGCAAAGATCTTAGACGGGTGGCACTTTGACTTAGCGAGTCACGCTGGGTTGTTCTACTGAGACCTTGATATTTTCGTCCAGAGTACATGTGTACACCTCATTTGCATGGCATGGTATCACATTCGTACCATTATTGCACTATATTGTGTCACGACCCAACCCCTTTGGCCATGACTGGTGCCCGACCTGGACACCCGTATACACTCTCGTTAGCTATATGTTCATTTCACAACAACTCAATATGGATCTTATAACGACCAACCCATGGTCTCAGATTTGTCGCATAATTATACATATAAAAGCAAGCCGACAAGGCTGCCATCACATATCAATATCATATACAAGCCGACAAGGCTGCCACTATGGACGAACATCATACCACAACACATCATATAGACACAGCTGAACAAAACCCATACACAACCCACAAATATGTCCACAGACCTCTAAGAGTATCAACAGTAACGTAACATATGACGGGACAGGGCCCCGTCGTACCCTTAAACAATATATGCATATATTTAGATCAAAAAGGATCTATACCAAAGTCTGGGCTCCGGAACAACGGAACTCTCCAAGATAGCAGAAGGGAAATCTTAAGCTGGCGGTTCACCAAAGCGTGTATCTGTACCTGCGGGCATGAAACGCAGCCCGCGAAGAAAGGGGGTCAGTACGGAATATGTACTAAGCATATAAAGATTGAAATACAGTAAAAGGATCATAACTGAAATATGGAGTACAGTAAATGTGTACAATATCCAGAATACCAAAACACTTGCCTTTGTAACATAATCATATTTGTCAATATCATATATCGTACCCGGCCCTTTAATGAGGGACTCGGTGAATAAGATCATCATATGCCCTCCTGGCCGCCATGACATGTCATCATATCATTATATCATCAAATCATCATATCGTCATATCATCATATCATCATATCATCATATCATCATATATACCGTACCCGGCCCTTTAATGAGGGACTCGGTGAACAATGCATTGAAGTTGTGCATGATAACATACCCGGCCCGGGACTCGGTGAAAGATACATCGAGGTATGCACGAGTAGAGTAGTGAGAACCATATGCAAATAAAAACATTTTTAAGGACTCAGTAGAATAGTCGATGTGAATCATCATTCGCAATTTCAATAATGGACATCGATTCGAATTGTGTTCTCTCACAGATGGGGAGGACTCGAGCTACGATAGCAAGGGATGAGGTGCTAGAGCCTGCACCTGTGGCAGGCACTAGAGGGCGAGGAGCAGTGAGAGGCCACGATCGATCGAGAGGCCATGGAGCCCCACCAGCTAGGGGTGGAGCCCCTATAGCCGGACAGAGGCGAGCATGCTCAGCCTCTCCAGAGCAGTAGCTAAAGGAAGCACCAGCAGTCGTGGGTGGTGCAGTACCAGCTCAGACTCACCCCGACACTGTGTGTGACCTCATGTTTTAGGATATCATGTCCCGGGTACTTCTTCATTTGGACGGTCAGCATATTGTAGGTGGAGCCACTACTCCACGTAACAGTTCTAAGACTCGAGTGGGGGTACAAACTCCCGAGCAGAGACAGACCGCAGGTATGCATCTTGCTGCAGCCATGGCCCCGCGTATTGGTATTGTTGTCACGACCCAGTTTGTTTAGGCCGTGCGGGTACTTACCTTCCCACCTCGATAATCTAACCCTTATCCCAATAAGGAACTAATACATAAATTGAAGAAGTTAGGTAGCGAAAATCAATAAGTACGTAAGTCTCACTATATATATAGATAGCTAGTAGTAAAGAGTGCGGAAGATAGTAAATACCCCCAGGGTCTAGTCTTAGTAATACAAGAGCATCTAGGGAGAATAATACAATCTGGAAGTACTAATACATGATATCTATGTGTTATATCCGGCATTTTTGCATATTCAGAAAAATTTGAGATAACTTGACTTGAAATGAATGAGGCTATATTTGGACCTTACTTAGTATGAATGTGCCGACTATGATAACATTGGTGTGGAAATACGAGAGGAGGCCAAGGGCAAAAATTGGAATTTCGGGAATTACAAAACAAGATTTGTAGCCAATTGGGCTCAAAAAATAAAAAGGAAAATGAGGCCCAAAAAAGGGAAAGCCCAACCGGCCATAGGGGTTGGCCCAAGCCCATGTTGAATTAAATCTTGGTCAATATAAGAGATGACCATTATGATTCATCTTTTACCAACTAGAACATTCAAGAGAAAAAAAGAAAGAAGAGGAAAGCAAGAAAAGAAGGCTCACGGCCTAGTGAGAGAAAAAGAAAGGAAAAAGAAAAAAAATTCTTGGAGCTCAATTCTTTGGTTCAAAAATCCATCTCTTTTGGAATTACTACTAAGTGCAAGATTCTCTTCAAGATGATATAATTATTTTGGCAAAAAGGTGACTTTGGTGGCAAGTGAAGAACTTGAAGAAAAGGTAAGAATCAATTCATTTTTCTTATGTTATGAAGTTTGGTTTATGTTGTAGTATGTAGAAATGAGTAGAATTTATGAAAATATGGAAGTTTGCAAAGTGTGTGTTTATATGAGGGTGGCCGTGTGTGTGTGTTAATGTATAGGTATGATGAGTTGAATTTTTGTGTTGTATTCTAGTTGTGGTTATGGTAGAATTTATATTGGAAATGAAAGTTAAATGAATTTGGTGGAAGTTGGAAATATAGGAATATGGCCGTGAGGTGTAGGGATTGAAATGGAAATGGATTTGTTGTATTTACTATGTTAATTATGTTGTAGTTTTGTGATGAAAATGAGAAAATTGTTGTTAAGACGTTGTCGGAAAGTAGGTGATTTTATTATATTTTATGTAATTATGAGAATGAAGTTGTAAGGTGCAAATTGTTGTGGTTGTAAATGAAATTGGAAGATAAGAATATGTTATGGATGTTTATGTTGAAGATTGGAAGTTTAGGTGGATTATGGTTTTGGTGGAAAGTTTGTATATTTTGTATATCTTGTGAATATTTTGTGGAAATGATATGAAATGCTTCCGAATTGTGTTGTAATGATCTTGATTAGTAATGAATACGAGAATGTCGATATCGATTTGAAAATACGAAGTTGGAATGAAGGCTATGACATTATGTTGAAAAGATGACTAGTTACGTTATATTGTGTTTTATATGATAATTGTTGATGTTGTTGGTTTGTTGGGTTGTTGTTATTGATATATTGGGCCGCGCTAAGTCTCGGGAATGCTATATGTGTAGGGGAGATGCTGCCCAAATTTTTGTAGAAAAGTATAAGCTAAGATTCAAGTTCTAAAGGCTTGAAATTTCTAATTGGTAAACATGACCATTTGTAGATTTTGGGCGAAACGGGAATCGAATTTGAGCGAGCGTAAGGCGCAGCTAAGGTATGTAAAGTCTTTCCCTTCATTCTTTGGCATGTTCCAAACATAATAGGCTCGGACGCGAGCCTTAGATATGACCCTATTCCTAGAAATCCGAGATTGAAATTGGCTCCATTTCATTCAATAAGATTGAATTGGTCTCTTAATATTTCGTCGGCAAAATAACCTATATGTATGTAACTTTCACAAATTAAGTTGAAATGCCCTAGAACTCTCACGAATGACTACATAAGACTTATGATCCATAATTTACGTATGCCATCTCGGTTCGGCCCAAGGTGGGCCCATAAAAGTGCTGATACTTTATGTACGGCTCTAATTAACTCATTTCTGTCCGAAGCTCACAGGTAACTTTTGGTTATTGTTCTGTCTGCTATACGACAAGTGTTATGACTATAGTTATGAGCCTTATAATCTATTCTGACGTCTGGAGCGGTTCTGGACATTTTATTCCAATGCAATCTGTCGTGCCATCCCAAATGGCATATATGCGTATCTTATGAATATTGTCCGATTACTCTGATTTGACCCACCGTCTGATCTACTTCCGTTTCATTGAGTCTGAATAATGATTTGTATGTGTATGGTCTCTCATCAATCTGTTCGTGGATGTCTCAATGCTTCCTTCACTACGCCTGGGCCAGGTTCTGTTATTCGTGCACATTCCACTGCATTGTTCACCGCGTCCCTCGGTGTGCGGGCCGGGATCTGTTTACAGCTGTATGTGATCTGATGATGTGATGGTATGGGGATGGCGGCCAGGACGGCATATGATCTGATCTGTCTGTTCACCGCGTCCCGTACTAAGAGGGTCGGGATCTGTTACCGCGTCCCTCACTAGAAGGCTGGGATCTGATATGTGTGCTATTTGTATCTGTATATGCTTATGATTCTGCATGATTCTGTCTGATATACATCTGTACATATGATCTGGACTATGATTCTGTCTGTTGCACTCCTGAAAGTCTGATTCGGATACTGATTCTGTCTGCTGCACTTCCGTACGTCTGATTCGGATTTAGTCTGCCACACTTCTGTACCTCTGATTCAGATTACGACTCTGTCTGCTACACCCCGTACTTATGATACATATTGTGGTTCTGTCCGTGTACTCTGTATTTCTGTTTCAACCTCGGGTTCGATTCTGTCCGCTATATTTCTGTACTTCTGGTTCGGACTATGATTATATTTGTTACATTTCCGCTTTACATACTCGGTACATTTTCCGTACTGACCCCTGTTCTTCGGGGGCTGCGCTACATGCCCGCAGGTACAGACGCACCGCGCGATACGCCACCAGTTTAGGACTTCTATTCTGCTGCTTGGAGTGCTCCTTTGGCCCGGAGCGTGTACTTTTGGTATATATATCTTCTGTTATTTACTCACTCTGTATATATGGTAACTTGGGGTACGGCGGGGCCCTGTCCCTCCATCTGATTCTGTTATATCCGTTAGAGGCCTGTAGACATGTATGTGGGGTATGGGTTGTTACTGTACAGGTAGGTATGTACGAGTTTACGATTCTGTCTGCTATGATAGCCTCAACGGCTTATGTGTAAGTCTAAGTGTGTTTATGCGTTCGTATATTTCCGTGTGTTGTATTTATATCAGTTTGAATCAGTGTATGTCTAATATGGATTATCTGTTTGGTACGCCAACTCTGTTAGGTAAGTACGTACGGGTATCCAGTTAGGATACCAGTCGCGGCCCACGGGGTTGGGTCGTGACACTATGTCTCTGGAATAAAAGTAAGACATGGAATAGGAAAGTTTTCAAGGTCAGCGGACGCCATGCTCACCCTGAAAACTCAAGTGGAAGCTGAAGAGTCGCTCAGCCACAGTTCAGAGAAGTAGATCCGACCTGGTACTCTGCATTCATAAAAGAATACAGCAAGTGCAGGTCAGTGCAAACAATAGTACTGGTAGGCATCATCGGCCGACTAAGTATAATTAACACAATTCAAAAGATAAAGCAGATAAACTAGGAATCTAGCAAGTATAAGACAATATAATATAATCACAACTAGATATCCATCATCGCCTACGTAAAGCATTTAAACCCATATCTGTCAAGTCCGAATGTATTCGATCCAATCCAATCACCACAATAGAATCATCACAACCTATCATCATAACTGAGTCATCACAATCCAATCATCATAATATCTCAATAAAGTCATAATGCAATATGTTAAACCCCGTATTTTATACGTCGAGTTATTCGCAAAGGAATCGATGTGAGATAGAAATCTCAGATTTTTAATTTCTAAACTAGAACTAATCGGTTATAAATTTTACTTAGTATAAAAAAATGTTATTGGAGATTAGGAGCTACTTAGTTGTGGTGTTAAGTAAAAATTAGTAGCAACAATGAGTCAAGATGAACATGTAACGTGCAAGGTCCAAAAGATGACTCAAAGTCATCTAAAATAAGGTTATTATGGAAGACATACAAATATGCATTTAAATGTTGATTCATCCACTACATTTTCATTATATTGTGGACAACCAAATTGGAAGAAGAAGCAATGTAGTGTTCGGCCAAGTGGCTGAAAAATTGGGGAGAAAAAGTGTGAAGCATGCATTATTTTATGAAGGCATGCATTATTTTATGAAGGCATAACATGGTGGAGGAATCATTGCATAGTTAAATATTGACCATTCATCTTGTATGATTACAATGGAAAAAGGTTAGTGTATGAATCATCCACTACACATGCAATTGTCTTGTAAACAATTGAAAGAAAAGGAGAAGAAAGGGGGACATTCGGCCAACTAGCCGAAAGTAGGAGAGGGAAGGAATAAAATTTTAGTGTAAAGTTAATTGAGTGACTCAATGTCATGAGTGGAGCATGTGTCCAACTTGTAGGCATCATAATTTGACCAAATAATGACTAAGGAATCAGCCATTACAATTCATTTCAACTTCACAACACAAAGAAAGAAAACTAGAAAACCCCAGAGAGGGAGAGAGAAGGCTCACGGCCAAAGGGCTGATTTTGGAGCTCTTTGTGTGTTGATCAAAAAATAATTTCTTCAAGAATTTCAACCCTTTAGAAGGTCCCTAGAAACGTTAAGATAGTCATTGGAGCAACAAGAACCATTATCATTTCAATTCACAAACTCTAGCCAATTTGAGAAGTCGGATTGTCAAGGTAAGATCGAACTTTCTTTTACATGTGTTAAGGGTGATGTAGATGTGTGAATATAAGTTTCATGCATGAAATGATGTGTGTTGATGTTGGAACATGATAGTAGACATGAACTTATATATGTTGATGTTGAAGTATGGTTGTAATTTGATGAACATGAATTGCATGCATAAGATCATGAATGTTGGTGTTGGAATGTTAATGTGGCCGTAGGGACTATTTTAGTGGCCATGGTGGACTGATTTTATTTAGTAATTATGGATGATGCTATCATAGATTGAATGGTAAAAAGAATGAAAGGAATTGGAAGGTTAAAGGTGAAGTTGTGTTAGTATGAAAATAGTTGAATCCATGATTTTATGTGTGTGATGTTGAAGCATGGTTAAGCCATGTAGTGGACTGTTTTGGGTGGAAGTTAGCGAACTGATTTTACTTGATATTTTGATTGTTATTGTCATGAATTTTATGATGGAAATAAAGGTGTTTAATGGTTGGAGTTGGAACTAAAGTCGTTTGTGAGTTGTTGTAAGGATTATAGAGATGACGATGTAGCTTAGTTGCGTATGAATTGATGATGTAGTTGTCATGTGATTGCTTGTCATAACTTACTGAAATTATATGAAAAGAAGACATGAAATAATGTGTAAGAATCATATGTGGTTTGCTTAGTATGTTCGTAAACGTTTGCAAGAATTCCGAACATTGTTATGTTGTTGGTTAGGGACTGTTTTGGACGTGTTGTTTTGGCTAAGTTGGAAAAACTAATTATATTTAAGAATATACATCATGTTGTCATAGTGGTTGGGATTTTATAGGATCATTTTGATGAAGTATTACGACTATAGACTAATGAGAATAAAATAGAGGTGTCATAACCGCATGTAAACTATTATCGAATGTTGTAAGGTATGGATTGATTTGAAATCGCATGCGGGCTGTTACGACACATTGTTGTTATTCTTATTGAGCTTGGAAGATTAATGATAATTAAGATTATGCATTGTGTTGTATGTTGGATGGGCTGTTATAAAGTTGTTACATGCAAACGTCAAGGCTACGAACTATTAGGAATAACTTGAGAATGTAGTAGCCGTATGTGAATCGTTATTGCATGTTGTGAATGTGGGTTGTTTGGAATATTGTGTGGGCTGTCTGGATTGCTGTTGAACATATAATTATTGATGTTGGATTGGTTGTACGTAGTTGGTTTGGATACAAGAGAAAACGTCGTCTAAACATCTAGAAAGGAGTTACTAACGTTAGAATACGTTTTGAATCTCCCCGTAGCTTAACCGTAGTTGTTGGTGTCTTAATATAGTGTCACGACCCAACCCCGTGGGCCGTGACTAGTGCCCGAGCTGGACACTATACGCACGTACTTACCAAATCGACATACCCATAACTATTTCATATCCGACATATATTAGTTTATACAGATGCTGAGAACAAACATCGTCTTAAGCGGTCACCTGTAACGTACATATCAGATAGTAGCCGCCAAGGCTGTCGTGGAACATATCAACCAAAACACGTACATATATGTACACATACGTACAAGCCGTTAAGGCTATCATAGCAAATAGGTCCGCGTAGACCCAATTAGGTCCGCGTAGACGCAAATCACAGACATAACCGAACCATGACGACCCATGACCCACATACATGTCTACAGGCCTTTAACAAAGATAACAGAATCATATGACGAGACAGGGCCCCACCGTACCCCTGAATAGTCATATATACATAAATATGTACAACGGAAAGATCTGTACCAAAAGTGTGGGCTCCGGATCAAAGGAGCACTCCCAAGTAGCAGAATGGGTGCCCTAGGCTGGCGGATCACCACAATAAGCGTTTGTACCTGCGGGCATGAAGCGCAGCCCCCGAAGAAAGGGGGTCAGTACGGAATATTTACTGAGTATGTAAGGCATGATTTACAAAAAACAGAATCATAACCGGAATAACAGTACAGAACTAGGTACACCATCCAGAATACCAAGATGTCTACCTTCCAGACACAAATCATGTATACCGATGTCGTATGTCAGAAAAAGTACAGAAAATAAGTGAATCTTCCAGAGTGCCAAAAGAGCTCACTTTCCAGACACGGATCATGCATGACAGAATCATATATCATATATGCATATAACATGCCCCGGCCCTCCCGTGAGGGACGCGGTAAATCATATATCATGTAAGCATATAACGTGCCCCGGCCCTCCCGTGAGGGACGCGGTAAATCATATATCATGTAAACATATAACGTTCCCCGGCCATCAGTGAGGGACGCGGTGAATCATATATCATGTATGCATATAACGTGCCCCGGCCCTCGGTGAGGGACGCGGTGAATCATATATCATGTATGTCAATATCATGTATCATATATGCATGTAACGTGCCCCGACCCTCTTTTGCGGAACGCGGTGAATAGAGTCATCATATGCCATCCTGGCCACCACCCCGTCATCATATCATCATGTCAACATATCATATATAACGTGCCCCGGTCCGCAAGTGAGAGGGACGCGGTGAACAATGCAGAGGAGTACGCACGAGAACATATCCTGGCCCGGGCTCAGTGAAATCCAAATTGAGGCTTGTACGAACAGAATAATGCGAAACCACATGCACATAATTCAAGACTCGATAGACAAGTATACTTACCGACTCCTGAAGGCTCAGAAACAAGTTTCGGGTCAATTCGGCTTAGTATGAGAAAGTTACGGACGTTTGAAGTACAGAACCTTCTACGAGCATTTCGGAAGCCATTTTTGGAAAACCGAAGCAATAATCCTATCAAGTATCCTTCGGATATCGTATAGATCAAATCAAATATAACTTTTAGAATCATATGTACATATCAAGTATATCAATGACTCGATGGAATAGTCGGACGTGCTAGCATTTGAAAAATCAAGGCTTTAGTCATATCGATTATCTTTCGAATACCGTTATGGATCAAATCAATATACCGACGCCATATATCATATATACATATAACAGATTCATGCATGCATACTCATAGAACATCATACAGTGTGTTGCTGCGAAACGTGCAGCCCGATCCGTAAATATAATATATTACTGCCGAGGAACGTTCGGCCCGATCCAAGACTGCATGCAAAAGTTAGAAACATTAATACTTACAGAATCATTTTAAGAATATGAACTCTTATACTTGGCTCATTATCCAATTATGCTATAATCTCAACCATGCTAAATATACTCATATCGGTAGGCCAATAAGAATCGTAGACAAACTCAGAAACTTATCAATAGAGCTTCGGAATCATGGATACGTATCGGAACCATATGAAGTGACTTATGGAGATCAAAAATATTAGCCATCCTAGTGGCTCTAAGATTAGGAATATCTTTGGAATCATACATATAAATCATTTACTTGTTCATAAAGATCATGCCAGAAGAAAGAAAGGGAAAGCCTTACATACCTTGCCCGCTTTCTACGCTAATCCAAATTTGAGTCTTTGGCTCGCAAGATCTACAACAACATTCGTACATACCAAACATTAGCCATAAACACTTAGGAGTCCACTTCCAAATCAAGACTTTATTTACAGAAATTTCGGCAGCATTTCCTCTGTAAATTCAACAACCCCGAGAATTCAACTCGGCCAAATCATTAACAACAAATCCGAGAATTTAACTCGGCCAAATCATCGACAACAATACCAATAGTCACTCTAACAATATCAACAATCAATTCAAAATGCATTTCAACGTTAACGACATTCTTTCTACAAACTTCAACGACATTTCACTTAAGTTCAATTCATATTTGCTTACATATTCAAGTACTAATCTGAAACCATTCGAAGAATATTCAAGAACGCTTCAAACAATCCGCTCGACATTTCAAACGGCCAAACCAACATACCACCTGAAATCTTCCAAACTCAACAAGAACAATGACAACACATTTCTTTCTTTCAACTTCACGAATTACACCAACAATTCACACTAACAACATTATCTTCCATAATTACATGAACACTATATTCAATTCACATTAACTTCTAAAACAAGTCTCCAACCATTACAACTTCACTAGGATCATTAAACTCTCATTACCAACATGGAATCCATAACAACAACAACCAAAATACTAAGTAAAATAGGCCCCTTAATTCTACACAACATACACGGCCACAACTATATACACACGGCCACAACTATATGTCCATATTTTCATGAATTTCACCCATTCACACCTACTACAACATACACAACCATCCATAAAATATAAAAAAAAGATTAAATCTTACATTTTCCTTCAACTTCTCTCTTGGCTAAAGTTGTTTCTTGCAAGAATAGATGTTTCTCTTGCTCCAACAAGTACTTCACTTTGCTAGGGACCTTCCAATTAGTAGGAAAATAATTTTTGGACAATTTTTCTCAAGGTTCTTCTTTTCCCAAGTATGGCCGAATGGCCTTATGTTGTTGTCTTCTTTTTTTTTCTTCTCCTAATTTCTTGAATGTTCCAAGTGATAAGATGAATACATGAATTGGTCCTCTTTGTATTATTTATTTTAAGTTCATGTGGGCCTTGGCCCACTTCTTCCTTGGCCGACCATTTGGCCCCAAATTATCCAAGCCCAACTTTTTTTTTTGTCTTGCAATTCATGAAAAATAATTTTCCAAATTCCAAATTTTCCCTTAGCCTTCCTCCGTATTTCTATGAGTCCACCTCTTGAATTTCCCGTTTTACCCCTAGCCTTCCTTAATATTTCTACTTCAAAAACTTTCATGAACAACTTGTGTGCTAAACAAAAATCAAAGCATAACCTCGTCCTTAACTTCCCGCGATTATCTTGAATTATCCGAATGTACAAAAGTGCGGGATATAACATATAGGTTGAAGTATTATTGGGCAGCGTATACATATTGTGTGAAAGGCCACATAGCACGCGATAGGTTAGACTAGAGAAGAGACAGAAAGTACATCACGGCCCTGGAATTTGGATAGGCTTGAATAGCGTATGGAAGTATTTTGTGGGCTAGTTGATAATAATTGTATGTGTGTATATATGAATGAGTATGATATCTCATCTGTGATTGTATCAGTGGACACGTGATTCCCAGCGACCGGTGCTCCGGTATGGAAGGCACCAATTGAACAAGGACACCGAACTCCAGGTAAGGAAAGGAATGATAAAGCTTTGTGACAATGTTAGGAGAATTAGACTCTCGAAAGGTATATAAAGAAATAAATGTGCAGTTGCAACACAAGAACATGGTTAAGAAGATTCATAAGTAAGTGAGCCAAATGAGTGAAAAGATCAATAGTGGATGGAGGGGTATGGAAATACTGATAAGAATGATAATGTACATATGTTCAGAAGTTTTGATATATTGTGCGTAGAGTTGGAAAGAAAGATGAAGAGTAAGGGTATAAACGAAGATTTCACAAAAGGACTGTTGGCACATGAGGAGCCCCTTATAAAGGGGGGGAGAGACCATATTATATTAGAAAGGAATCACAACATCTTCAAGTGTTAAGAAAGGAAATTTATTAGCTCGAGTTAGAGTTCGAAACATATCGGCATACCAAGAGTAATAAGAAGAGCAAGAAAATGCTCACAAGCTAAGTTTACAAAGAATAATGGAGAAAATGATAGGACTCAAGGGATATTTCGGATGGTGATGATTATGGTAATAAAAGTACCTATGATTGGCGGATTGGAAATTTTGAAAGCAAGAAATAACGCATCGTTAGGTGAGGAGATTGCGTAATAAAGATGTGGCATCCGTTAAAGTATTATGACAGAACAATAATAGGAAGGAATTGAAGAGGAGACGAAGAAGGAATAACCCACCTATTTCCCATACCCACAGGTACTAAAAATTCCTTATTTGGCTATGTTTGTGAATGAATGAATTGTATATGATAACCATAAAAAGAAACTCCCCCCAAAATGTTCATAAGTCCCGATAAGGCTAGTTTAACATTCGAGGACGAATGTTTTAAAGGGGGGGAGGATGTTATATCCCGCATTTCGCGCATTCGGAAAATTCAAGACAATTGCGCGAAGTTAAGAGTAAGGTTTATATCTTTGATCTTGTTAAGCATACGAGTTGTTTGTGAGAGTTATAGATGCGGAAATATTGAGGAAGGCTAAGGGCAAAATTGGAAATTTGGAAAATAGTTTCATGAATTACAAAAATTAGCCACAAGAAAGTGGGCTTGGAAAAATTTAAAAACAAAAAAGAGAAAAGGCCCATGAAGTGGCCGGCCATAGTATATGGCCCAAGCCCATGGGGGATTTTAATCCAAGTAATTAAAAAGGATGACCGCTCTTATTTTTCATGACAATTCAAGAACATTCAAGAAAACAAAAACTTGAAGAGCAAACTATAGGCCATTCGGCCAGGACCATGAGAATTTGAAGTCTTTCAATCTTGTTCAAAAAATTTGTTTCTTCATGTATTCCTACTAATTTGAAGGCCCTCTTCAACGTGGCATAATTGTTGTAGCAAGAGAATCACTCTTTGTTGCAAACTTACAACCTGAGTCAAGTGGGAAGTTGAAGGAAAAAGGTAAGAATTCATCTACTTTTATATGTTATGGAGGGTTTGTTTATGTTGTAGTATGTAGAAATGGATACAATTCATGAAAATGTGGAGGTTGGTATGGTGTGGCCGTGTGTGTGCATGTGTTGTGTAGGCAAGATTAGTTAATTTTTATGTAGCATTCTAGTTGTGGTTGTTGTGGACTCTATATTGGAAATGAAAGTTTGATGAATTTAGTTGAAGTTGTGAGTGATGGAAGGTGGTTGTATATATATATATATATATATATGTGTGTGTGTGTGTGTGTGTGTGTGTTGTGTGTAGGGAGGATGGAACAATTTCTATGAAGGATGTTAGTTGATGTGGTTATGTATTTTGTGATGGAAAAGAGAATTTGAAAACTTAAATTTATGTTGGAATCGTTATGGGCTGATTTGGAATTCAATATGATGTTAGTGTCGTTTCTTTAATTATGAGAATAATGTTGTTAGAATGTGTGTTGTTGGGATAGTTCATGAATTTGGAAGCAAGAAATGCATTAAAATTGTTCCTAGAGAAGTTGGGGGAGTTTTCGGGTGAAGTATGGTTTTGGTGGAAATGTTGGAATATTGTGAAGATTGTTTAAAATATTCTTGAATCATGTTTGAACGATCTTGAATTAGTAAATGAATATGTAAGCACTGATATGGATTTGAATGTACGTAGTTGGAGTGGAAGTTGTTGCATTATGTAGAAAAGAAGACTATGTATGTTAGAATGCATTTTAAATCGATTGTTGATGTTGTTGGTATTGTTGTTGGTGTTGTTGTTGATGTTTTGACCGAGTTAAACTCTCGAGGAGGTTGAATTTATAGGGGAAATGCTGCCGAATTTTTTGTAGACAAATGTTAATTCAAGATTGAATTCCGAAGGGCCTATAATTAATATTTGGTAATTGTGACCAATTGTAGATTCTGGAGAATTCGGGACTTGAGTTTGGGCATGCGTAAAAGGCGAATAAGGTATGTTAAGCCGTACCTTTTCTTTCTTTGGCATGTCCTAGTTATGATAGGCTATGATATGAGCCTCGGGGATAGTTCTACTCCTTAAAATCCGAGCCTAGTCTTGACCCTTATTCATTCAATGTAATTGAATTATGTTTTGTTGGGAAAATAAGTTTAATCACCTTTTTACTCCTAAAAGGGTCTTGCGTCATAAAACGTTCATAACTTTCACAAAGAAAACCGGAATGCCCCAAAACTTTCGTAGACGCCTCCATAACGCCTAAAGCTCGTAATTGGTGTACGCCGCCTCAATTTGACTCGAGGTGGGCCCACAATTCCCAAAACCTTCTTGTATTGCTCTATTTGACTTATTTCCGTACGATAATTAAAAGAAACCTTTGGTTATTGTTTCGACTACTAGATGATAGTTGTTTTAATTATTCCATTGAATCTTATGATATATTTTGATATGTACAAACGATCTCAGAAGTTTTTCTTTGACATAATCCGTCGTAACATCCGAAAGGTACGTACTATGATTATCATTTGATTTCTTTCCTAAATGACCTATCGTTCGGACTATTCTGTCGAATCTTTCTAAATATTTTATGATGCCTATTCTCTTTGGTCATGAGTATGTTTCGTATGGCTGAACCTATTGTATGATCACTAAATGAATAAGTTATTTCATATGGTTTGATATGTATCCGTGATTCCGAGACTCTGTTCGATATGTTCCCGAGGTTGTCTATGATTCTGATTCACTTCTGATATAAGTATGTCTGATATGATCAAGCTTATTACATGATCGAATAATGAGATGACTATAAAGAGTTTGTTCTGAAAGAGTTTTGTCAGTTTTTAATGTCCCCAACGTTTGTAAAGGATATTCGATTTGCTTGTAACGTTCGTAAAAACTCTATGGTAAAAATGTCTGTAGCTTTCACATACTAATTCTGATTAACTTGAAATATGTTTATGATCCTTCAAAGATCGGTATGTGTATGTATATATCGAGTCTTGATTTATGTGCATATGGTTTCACACTACTCTGTTCGTGCAAGCTTCAGTTTGGATTTCACTGAGCCCGGGCCATGATATGTTCTCGTGCGAACTTCTCTGCATTGTTCACCGCGTCCCTCTCACTTACGGGCCGGGGCATGTTATATATGATATGATGATACTATGATATGATGACGGGGTGGTGGCCAGGATGGCACATTCACCGCGTCCCGCAAAAGAGGGCCGGGGCACGTTACATGCATACATGATACATGACATTGGCATACATGATACATGACATTGGCATACATGATTTCATTTACCGCGTCCCTCACCGAGGGCCGGGGCACGTTACATGATACATATGATTTACCGCATCCCTCACTGAGGGCCGGGGCACGTTATATGCATACATGAAATATGATTTACCGCGTCCCTTACTGAGGGCCGGGGCACGTTATATGTACACATGATATATGATTCACCGCGTCCCTCACGGGAGGGCCGGGGCACGTTATATGCATATGTGATACATGATTTTGACATGCATGATCTGTGGTTGGAAAGTCAGCGTTTGGACAGTCTGTACGTTCTGTATCCCTTCTGACATATGACATTATCTGTGTTTGGAAAGTAATCAGTTTGGTACTATGTACTTTCTGTACTCCTTCTGACAGATGACAGCGGTATACATGATGTGTGTATGGAAAATAAGCATTGTGGTACTCTGGGAAACGTACTTACTTTCGTACTGTCTGTTCGGTTATGGTTCTGTTTTCTGTATTCCATGCTTTACATACTCAGTACATCTTCCGTACTGACCCATCTTCTTCGGGGGCTGCGTTTCATGCCACGCAGGTACACCCAGATGATGTGCAGTTTTATAGATGAAGTTCCCGCGGAGATGTAAAGCTCCTTTTGTTCCCGGAGTGCTGCCGAGTCAGAGTTTGTATGTTATGATTCCTGGATTGATGTTAGAGACTTTGCAGACAGCGTCGTGGGTATTAGTTGTCAATCTGTAAGCGGCTCCATCAGCCGATATGTCATTCTGTGTTATGTAATAAATTTTATATAATTAAAGATTTTGTTTAATTTTGAGAACGATAAAAGAAAGATTTCAAAAGCTTAATATGTATTTTACTTTTATCTGATTTTCAGAGTCCGAAGAAATTACGTGTATAATAAGAATCTATGGGTTCGCTCGGCTCCGGATACAGGGTCGGGTGCCCATCACACCCTAGGGATATTAGGGTGTGACAAAGTGGTATCAGAGCAGGTCTATCCTAGGGGTTGTCTGCAAAGTCGTGTCCGGTAGAGTCCTGTTTATGGTGTGAAGCGCGCCACATTTATAAACAGGAGGCTACGGGACATCTAGTGATTGTTGACCTTCTTTCTATCACAGATCGTGCGATAGCGCCTAGTCATAGGAAAGATGAAACTCTTTCTGTGAATCTTACATACGACGGAAAAAGGGAAGTGACGATATGGAAGGGTCACAAGGGTAAGTCTGGATATATTTGTTCTGTTACCTGAAACAGAATATTCTGGATGGCTAGAATGTGATATATAGCCGTATGCTCTGTAAGGTATTGTTGGTATTTGCTGCGTACCGATTTCGAATGATAAGAATTTGTAAAGGTGACTATTGAAGATCAAAAAGGGTAAAATGGTAATTGTAAAAGAAAGGACGTGTTACGAACATGCCTCGGAATCGGTAAAACTTTGACTAGCCCCAAATCATTTAATAAGGGCCATATGAGAAAGCGGACGTGATTATATCAGCATTAAGGCACCGAATCCCACCAAAGTTTCGAGGTTAAGCGTGCCGAGGTGGGAGGATGGGTGACCCCCTGGGAAGTGTGCAGGAAATTCTATATATATTCCGACATAAGAGACGAATGGAAAGCTAGAATAGCCGGGGTGAAATTAGAATATACGGGATGGTTGGAGGCCATGAAAGGCCACATAGCACGCGATAGGTTGGACTAGAGAAGAGACAGAAAGTATGTCACGGCCCTGGAATTTGGATAGGCTTGAATAGCGTATGGAAGTATTTTGTGGGCTAGTTGATAATAATTGTATGTGTGTATATATGAATGAGTATGATATCTCATCTGTGATTGTATCAGTGGACACGTGAGTTCCAGCGACCGGTGCTCCGGTATGGAAGGCACCAATTGAACAAGGACACCGAACTCCAGGTAAGGAAAGGAATGATAAAGCTTTGTGACAATGTTAGGAGAATTAGACTCCCGAAAGGTATATAAAGAAATAAATGTGCAGTTGCAACACAACATGGTTAAGAAGAATCATGAGTAAGTGAGCCAAATGAGTGAAAAGATCAATAGTGGATGGAGGGGTATGGAAATACTGATAAGAATGATAATGTACATATGTTAAGAAGTTTTGATATATTGTGCGTAGAGTTGGAAAGAAAGATGAAGAGTAAGGGTATAAACGAAGATTTCACAAAAGGATTGTTGGCACATGAGGAGCCCCTTATAAAGGGGGGGAGAGACCATATTATATTAGAAAGGAATCACAACATCTTCAAGTGTTAAGAAAAGAAATTTATTAGCTCGGGTTAGAGTTCGAAACATATCGGCATACCAAGAGTAATAAGAAGAGCAAGAAAATGCTCACAAGCTAAGTTTACAAAGAATAATGGAGAAAATGATAGGACTCAAGGGATATTTCGAATGGTGATGATTATGGTAATAAAAGTCCCTATGATTGGCGGATTGGAAATTTTGAAAGCAAGAAATAACGCATCGTTAGGTGAGGAGATTGCGTAATAAAGATGTGGCATCCGTTAAAGTATTATGACGGAACAATAATAGGAAGGAATTGAAGAGGAGACGAAGAACGAATAACCCACCTATTTCCCATACCCACAGGTACTAAAAAATCCTTATTTGGCTATGTTGGTGAATGAATGAATTGTATATGATAACCATAAAAAGAAACTCCCCCAAAATGTTCATAAGTCCCGATAAGGCTAGTTTAACATTCGAGGACGAATGTTTTAAAGGGGGGGAGGATGTTATATCCCGCATTTCGCGCATTCGGAAAATTCAAGACAATTGCGCGAAGTTAAGAGTAAGGTTATATCTTTGATCTTGTTAAGCATACGAGTTGTTTGTGAGAGTTATAGATGCGGAAATATTGAGGAAGGCTAAGGGCAAAATTGGAAATTTGGAAAATAGTTTCATGAATTACAAAAATTAGCCACAAGAACGTGGGCTTGGAAAAATTTAAAAAAAAAAAAGAGAAAAGGCCCATGAAGTGGCCGGCCATAGTATATGGCCCAAGCCCATGGGGGATTTTAATCCAAGTAATTAAAAAGGATGACCGCTCTTATTTTTCATGACAATTCAAGAACATTCAAGAAAACAAAAACTTGAAGAGCAAACTATAGGCCATTCGGCCATGACCATGAGAATTTGAAGTCTTTCAATCTTGTTCAAAATATTTGTTTCTTCATGTATTCCTACTAATTTGAAGGCCCTCTTCAACGTGGCATAATTGTTGTAGCAAGAGAATCACTCTTTGTTGCAAACTTACAACCTGGGTCAAGTGGGAAGTTGAAGGAAAAAGGTAAGAATTCATCTACTTTTATATGTTATGGAGGGTTTGTTTATGTTGTAGTATGTAGAAATGGATAAAATTCATGAAAATGTGGAGGTTGGTATGGTGTGGCCGTGTGTGTGCATGTGTTGTGTAGGCAAGATTAGTTAATTTTTATGTAGCATTCTAGTTGTGGTTGTTGTGGACTCTATATTGGAAATGAAAGTTTGATGAATTTAGTTGAAGTTGTGAGTGATTGAAGGTGGTTGTATATATATATATATATATATATATATGTGTGTGTGTGTGTGTGTTGTGTGTAGGGAGGATGGAACAATTTCTATGAAGGATGTTAGTTGATGTGGTTATGTATTTTGTGATGGAAATGAGAATTTGAAAACTTAAATTGATGTTGGAAACGTTATGGGCTGATTTGGAATTCAATATGATGTTAGTGTCGTTTCTTTAATTATGAGAATAATGTTGTTAGAATGTGTGTTGTTGGGATAGTTCATGAATTTGGAAGCAAGAAATGCATTAAAATTGTTCCTAGAGAAGTTGGGGGAGTTTTCGGGTGAAGTATGGTTTTGGTGGAAATGTTGGAATATTGTGAAGATTGTTTAAAATATTCTTGAATCATGTTTGAACGATCTTGAATAAGTAAATGAATATGTAAGCACTGATATGGATTTGAATGTACGTAGTCGGAGTGGAAGTTGTTGCATTATGTAGAAAAGAGGACTATTTATGTTAGAATGCATTTTAAATCGATTGTTGATGTTGTTGGTATTGTTGTTGGTGTTGTTGTTGATGTTTTGACCGAGTTAAACTCTCGGGGAGGTTGAATTTATAGGGGAAATGCTGACGAATTTTCTGTAGACAAATGTTAATTCAAGATTGAATTCCGAAGGGCCTATAATTAATATTTGGTAATTGTGACCAATTGTAGATTCTGGAGAATTCGGGACTTGAGTTTGGGCAAGCGTAAAAGGCGAATAAGGTATGTAAAGCCCTACCTTTTCTTTCTTTGGCATGTCCTAGTTATGATAGGCTATGATATGAGCCTCGGGGATAGTTTTACTCCTTAAAATCCGAGCCTAGTCTTGACCCTTATTCATTCAATGTAATTGAATTATGTTTTGTTGGGAAAATAAGTTTAAACACCTTTTTACTCCTAAAAGGGTCTTGCGTCATAAAACGTTCATAACTTTCACAAAGAAAACCGGAATGCCCTGAAACTTTCGTAGACCCTCCATGAAGCCTAAAGCTCGTAATTGGTGTACGCCGCCTCAAATTGACCCGAGGTGGGCCCACAATTCCCGAAACCTTCTTGTATTGCTCTATTTGACTTATTTCCGTACGATAATTAAAAGAAACCTTTGGTTATTGTTTCGACTACTAGATGATAGTTGTTTTAATTATTCCATTGAATCTTATGATATATTTTGATATGTACAAACGATCTCAGAAGTTTTTCTTTGACATAATCCGTCGTAACTTCCGAAAGGTACGTACTATGATTATCATTTGATTTCTTTCCTAAATGACCTATCATTCGGACTATTCTGTCGAATCTTTCTAAATATTTTATGATGCCTATTCTCTTTGGTCATGAGTTTGTTTCGTATGGATGAGCCTATTGTATGATCACTCAATGAATAAGTTACTTCATATGGTTTGATATGTATCCGTGATTCCGAGATTCTGTTCGATATGTTCCCGAGGTTGTCTATGATTCTGATTCACTTCTGATATAAGTATGTCTGATATGATCAAGCTTATTACATGATCAAATAATGAGATGATTATAAAGAGTTTGTTCTGAAAGAGTTTTGTCAGTTTTTAATGTCCCCAATGTTTGTAAAGGATATTGGATTTGTTTGAAACGTTCGTAAAAGCTCTATGGTAAAAATGTCCGTAACTTTCACATACTAATTCTGATTAACTTGAAATATGTTTATGATCCTTCAAAGGTCGGTATGTGTATGTATATATCGAGTCTTGATTTGTGTGCATATGGTTTCGCACTACTGTGTTCGTGCAAGCTTCAGTTTGTATTTCACTGAGCCCGGGCCAGGATATGTTCTCGTGCGTACTTCTCTGCATTGTTCACCGCGTCCCTCTCACTTGCGGGCCGGGGCATGTTATATATGATATGATGATACTATGATATGATGATGGGGTGGTGGCCAGGATAGCACATTCACCGCGTCCCGCAAAAGAGGGCCGGGGCACGTTACATGCATACATGATACATGACATTGGCATACATGATACATGACATTGGCATACATGATTTCATTTACCGCGTCCCTCACCGAGGGCCGGGGCACGTTACATGATACATATGATTTACCGCGTCCCTCACTGAGGGCCGGGGCACGTTATATGCATACATGACATATGATTTACCGCGTCCCTTACTGAGGGCCGGGGCACATTATATGTACACATGATATATGATTCACCGCGTCCCTCACGGGAGGGCCGGGACACGTTATATGCATATGTGATACATGATTTTGACATGCATGATCTGTGGTTGGAAAGTCAGCGTTTGGACAGTCTGTACGTTCTGTATCCCTTCTGACATATGACATTATCTGTGATTGGAAAGTAATCAGTTTGGTACTTTCTTTCTGTACTCCTTCTGACAGATGACAGCGGTATACATGATGTGTGTATGGAAAATAAGCATTGTGGTACTCTGGGCAACGTACTTACTTTCGTACTGTCTGTTCGGTTATGGTTCTGTTTTCTGTATTCCATGCTTTACATACTCAGTACATCTTCCGTACTGACCCCTCTTCTTCGGGGGCTGCGTTTCATGCCAAGCAGGTACACCCAGATGATGTGCAGTTTTATAGAGGACGTTCCCGCAGAGATGGCAAGCTCCTTTTGTTCCCGGAGTACTGCCGAGTCAGAGATTGTATGTTATGATTCCTGGATTGATGTTAGAGACTTTGCAGACAGTGTCGTGGGTATTGGTTGTCAGTCTGTAAGCAGCTCCATCAGCCGATATGTCATTCTGTGTTATGTAATAAATTTTATATAATTAAAGATTTTGTTTAATTTTGAGAACGATAAAAGAAAGATTTCAAAAGCTTAATATGTATTTTACTTTTATCTGATTTTCAGAGTCTGAAGAAATTACGTGTATAATAAGAATCTGTGGGTTCGCTCGACTCTGGATATGGGGTCGGGTGCCCATCACACCCTAGGGATATTAGGGTGTGACACAGCTCCTCCACCAAATGCTTCGGGCCAAGATGTAAAAGAGGTCTTTACTTTATTGACTCAATTGGTTGCGGCCCAGGCTCAGAGGCACAGTTCAGGGTTGTGTGATAGGGCTGTTAGTGCAAGAGCCCGTGATTTCATTACTTTGAACCCTCCGGAATTCTTTGGGTCAAAACCAGAGGAGGATCCCCAGGACTTTATTGATGGTATGCTAATGACGCTCCGGTTGATACATGCTTCAGACACCGAGTCAGTAGAGTTAGCGTCATATAGATTGAGAGATGTCTCGATTCAATGGTATACGGTATTGATGGATTCACGGGGAGCAAATGCACCTCCCCCGGTATGGCAAGAGTTTGTTGATGCTTTTCTCCGTCATTATATGCCCTCAGAAGTTCGACGAGCTAGGGCCGATAAATTCTTAAAATTGAGGCACGGCAGTATGAGTGCCCTAGAGTATACCCTCCGTTTTAACTCTTTGGTCAGGTATGCTTCGGCCATGGTAGCAGCTATGGGCGACAGGGTACACCGATTTGTAAAGGGCCTAGGGCCCCATCTGATGGACAAATGCTTGATTGCGTCCCTTCAGGACGGTATGGATATTGCACGCATTCAGGCACATGCTCAGAACTTAGAGGAAAGCCTACAGCAGCGGAGAAGTGAACGTGAACAGGATAGGGGACATAGAAAAAGGGCCAGATCTTCGGGCCCAATAAGTGAGTCCAGAGGCGAACACAGGCAACAGTTCCCTAGACATTCGGGCTATTCTATGACCAGTGCACCTCCACGGTTTTCAGGCCAGAGCCTTGATAGATCTACTCATCCCGGTTTAGAGGTGATTCAGGCTAGTCAAGGCCACCTATACCACGATGTTCCCAGTGTGGGAAGTCGCATTGGGGTCAATGCCGATTGGGTTCAGATGTTTGCTATTCATGTGGTCGACCAGGCCATATAATGCGTGATTGCCCCTCAGTACATCGTAGAGGTAGGACCCAACCATCAGGGTCGGTAGCCGGATCTTCGGCATCTGTACGCCCCATGGGGCCAGGTTCACATGCGCCAGTTGGCCATGGTAGAGGTAGAGGCAGAGCTCCCAGTACTAGCGGCCCTCAGCATCGTATTTATGCCTTGGCTGGACGCCAAGATCTAGAGTTTTCTCCTGACGTGGTCACAGGTATATTATCGGTATTCTCTCATGATGTGTATGCTTTGATTGATCCGAGCTCCACGTTATCATATGTTACTCCTTATATTGCGGGTCAATTTATAGTTGAGCCGGAGTCGATCAAACCTTTTGAGGTGTCCACACCCGTGGGCGAATCGATAATAGCTAGCCGAGTATATAGGGATTGTATAGTCACGATTTGTGACCGTCGTACAATGATTGATTTGCATGAGCTAGAAATGGTAGATTTTGATGTTATTATGGGCATGGATTGGTTGGCTTCTTGTTATGCCAATGTTGATTGCCGAATGAAGATGGTTCGTTTCCATTTCCGGGAGAACCAGTCTTAGAATGGAAAGGGAATGCGGCATCACCAAAAGGCAGATTTATTTCCTATCTAAAGGCAAGTAAGATGATCACGAAAGGATGTATTTATCATCTAGTGTGAGTTCAAGATGTAGAAGCTGAGTCGCCGACTCTTCAGTCAGTTCCCGTAGTGAATGAATTTCCGGATGTGTTCCCGGAAGAGCTTCCAGGCCTTCCTCCCGAACGGGAGATTGATTTTACCATTGATGTGTTGCCAGGCACCACACCTATATCTATTCCTCCATATAGAATGGCACCCACAAAATTGAAAGAGTTGAAGGAGCAATTGAAGCACTTTCTTGATAAAGGCTTCATTAGGCCTAGTTCATCCCCATGGGGAGCGCCCGTATTGTTCGTCCAAAAGAAAGATGGCTCCCTGAGAATGTGCATTGATTATAGGCAATTGAATAAAGTAACGATTAAGAATAAATATCCTCTCCCAAGGATTGATGACTTGTTTGATCAATTTCAAGGCGCCAAATGGTTTTCAAAGATTGATTTGAGGTCCGGGTATCATCAAGTGAGAGTTAGGGAGAAAGATATCCCTAAGACAGCCTTCAGAACGAGATATGGTCATTTTGAATTCCGGGTGATGTCATTTGGGCTAACTAATGCGCCAGTGGTATTTATGGATTTGATGAATAATGTGTTCAGGTCCTTTCTGGACTTATTTGTAATCGTATTCATTGATGATATTTTGTTGTATTCTAGCTCCGAAGCAGAACATGCGGATCATTTGCGTATTGTCCTTGGAGTTCTTCGAACTCGAGAATTGTTTGCAAAGTTTTCCAAATGTGAGTTCTGGTTGAACTCAGTGGCATTTTTAGGGCATATTGTGGCAGCCGATGGAATTCGAGTGGATAGTTAAAAGATTGAGGCCGTGAAGACTTGTCCAAGACCCACAACTCCTACAGAGGTTCGTAGCTTTCTGGGCTTAGCAGGTTATTACAGGAGATTCGTTGAAGGTTTTTCCTCTATTTCTGCACCACTCACAAAGTTGACACAGAAATCAGCTAAGTTTCAATGGACAGATGCTTGTCAACGTAGTTTCCAAGAGTTAAAGGGTCGGTTGACTTCTGCGCCAGTTCTGACACTTCCAAAGGGATTGGAAGGATACGTTGTGTATTGCGACGCTTCAGGTGTTGGGCTAGGTTGTGTGTTGATGCAACATGGCAAAGTGATTGCGTATGCTTCAAGGCAATTGTGGAATCATGAGCAGAATTATCCTACTCATGACTTAGAATTGGCCGCGGTGGTCCATGCATTAAAGATATGGAGACATTAATTATATAGTGTCCACGTGGATATTTACATAGATCATAAGAGTCTTCAATACATCTTCAAGCAGAAAGAGTTGAATTTGCGGCAACGACGATGGCTAGAGTTGCT
The DNA here is from genome assembly GCF_019175385.1 of Lycium barbarum. Classification (NCBI taxonomy): domain Eukaryota; kingdom Viridiplantae; phylum Streptophyta; class Magnoliopsida; order Solanales; family Solanaceae; genus Lycium; species Lycium barbarum. The sequence continues at coordinate 63,020,571 of NC_083344.1, read as the reverse complement.
AAAAGACTATGATGTTGAGATCCTGTACCACCCCGGAAAGGCAAATGTGGTGGCTAATGCTCTTAGCCGTAGGTCGATGGGAAGTCTAAGTGATGTAAGACCAGAAAAGAAAGAGATGGCCCGTGAGCTTCAACAGTTAGCTAGCCTAGGAGTCCGAGTAGTGGACTCAGGTAGCAGCGGAGCTACTATCCAGAATACAACAGTCTCGTCGCTAGTAGCAGAAGTGAAAGAGCGACAATATGAGGATCCCATGCTAATGCAGTACAGAAATACACTCCCTCAGAAAAAGGAGTCATCATTTGACATTTCAGGAGACGGAGTTCTCCGATGTAGAGGAAGATTATGTGTTCCCGATGTGGCAAGTTTACGCCACCAGATTTTGAGAGAAGCTCATAGTTCCCGTTATTCTGTTCACCCCGGAGCGACGAAGATGTATCATGATCTTAAGTCTATATATTGGTGGAATGGGATGAAGGAAGATATAGCGGAATTCGTAGCTCAGTGTCCTAATTGCCAACAAGTGAAGATTGAACACCAAAAGTCGGGTGGATTGTTGCAAGCTATAGAAATCCCAACTTGGAAGTGGGAAATGATTAACATGGACTTCATTTCAGGATTACCCCGTTCTCGACGTAAGTATGATTCCATATGGGTGATTGTGGATAGACTCACCAAGTCAGCTCATTTCTTACCAGTCAGGACGACCTATGAGGCAAAAGATTATGCGAAGCTTTATCTTAAAGAGATAGTAAAACTCCATGGCGTCCCGGTATCTATTATCTCCGACAGAGGGACTCAGTTTACAGCTAAGTTTTGGAGGTCTTTCCAAGAGGGTTTAGGGACCCGAGTTAGCCTTAGCACGGCATTTCATCCCCAGACCGATGGACAAGCTGAACGTACTATTCAGACTCTTGAGGATATGTTACGAGCATGTATGATAGATTTTGGAGGAAATTGGGATGATCATTTGCCACTCATTGAATTTGCTTACAATAATAGTTATCATTCCAGCATTCAAATGGCACCATATGAAGCTTTATAAGGGCGAAAGTGTAGATCCCCAATTGGGTGGTTTGAAACCGGAGAAACTAAATTGATAGGGCCAGACTTGGTCCAGCAAGCTATAGAGAAAGTCAAGCTTATACAAGATCAGTTGTTAGCAGCCCAAAGTCGTCAGAAGTCCTATCCGGATAATCGTCGAAGAGACTTGGAGTTCAAAGTGAAGGATTGGGTATTCTTGAAAGTGTCGCCAATGAAAGGCGTTATGAGATTTAGCAAAAATGGGAAGCTTAGTCCCCAGTATATTGGTCCATATGAGATTGTGCGCAAAATAGGCAAAGTGGCCTATGAGTTAGATCTACCTCCGGAATTGGAGTCAGTCCATCCAGTATTTCATGTCTCGATGCTTCGAAAATGTGTTGGAGATCCCACTAGGATCATCCCAATAAATGATGTGCAAGTGACAGAGAAATTGACTTATGAAGAGGTACCCATTGCCATATTAGACAAGCAAGTACGGAGGCTTAGAAACAAAGAGGTGGCCTCGGTTAAGGTTCTATGGAGAAGCAGTAAACGAGAGGAGATGACATGGGAAGCAGAAGAAAGTATGCGATCCAAATACCCACATTTATTTCAGCCCTTGGAAGAAGCCCAAGATGAGACGTCAAGATCATAAGGTATGTATATTTTCCTTTTATGCTTTTAGGTCATGTGTGGCCAAAATTTTATGTTGTTATGTTGTGGCCCTGTGTGGCATCGATATTACGGGTTGTTGTGGCAGGATGGTAGCGCCATATTATAAGGGAAACTCTGGCGAAATTTTTGTAGAATTCCCGAGCACTTTAACATTCGGGGACGAATGTTCTTAAGGGGGGAAGAATGTTACACCTCGGAAAAATTTTCCGTTGGTACGTAAGTGAACGAACTAGTGATAAGTATGAGTGCATGACGTCCATGAGCAAGAAACGACGTTTGATGACCTTAGGCGAGATTTCGAAGGTATCCGATGTGAGATGAGAAAGTTGGCTAAATTAAGATGAGATATAAGGTGAGCAATGCATGTGCATGTACGTGGGTGATTAAAATGAGAAGTCTAAGAAATATGGAAAGTTACAGAATTGCAACTGCCCAGTGGTCGTAAAGTGCTAGGACGGACCGTAAACTGGTATACGGTCCGTAAACTAGCAGGTCGTAAACTACCATGCAAGGCTTCAACTTTCTGCCAGCCGAGAAATGGTAAAATACGACCTGGTAGACGGACCGTAAAGTGATTTACGGCCCGTAAACCATGGTCGTAAATCACCATGCAAGCAGCCAAAGCTTCTGGTTCTGGAAATGGTTAAAGAAGATCGCGAGGGATGGTCCGTAAACTTCAATACGGGCCGTAAACCATGATGGACGACCACTGTTCACCTCAGCACAGATTTTGCAAGTCATTAAATAAAGGGACCAACACTTGTTTTATTTCATTACAACATTACACCACTTCTCTCTAAAACCTCTCTCTACATTTATTATACAAGTTTTCAAGGATAATTGAGGATCAACAACATAAAACAAGGTGAATCAAGAGTAAGAACATCATCAAAGATCATCTAGGTCAAGAAATCCAAATGGAGAAAAACTAGGGTTTTGCTCAAAGTGGAGTATTATTAACCAAAGCTTGTTCCTACAAGTACTAAGGTAAGATTCATGATTTTTACATGATGTTTAAGGTATTGAAGAGTTGAAATACATGGATTGTAGAAAATATGGTCAAGTAGGTCATAAATGATAAATAGTGACATTTTGAGGAATAGTTTGAATTGAATCATGAATGTTGTTGTGTTGTGATATGAATGCACCATAAATGGTACTAAGATCATGAACTAGACACTTTAGACGAATGGATGAAGTTGGATGTTATGACCATGAATATGGGTAAATTAGAGGCAAATTAAGGAATCTAGATAATGTGGATAATGTGAATGACTAATGGCCATTGTTATGATATTAATGAAGGTATAGACGCTAGCATTGGAAGGAAGCGTGCAAGTGTAGAATAGTCCGACGAAAAGGTATGTAAGGCTAACCCTTCTTTCATAAGGCATGGTTCCTTGGCCAAACTCTTAAATCCTCTATATGAGTATGTTGTATCCAAATGATTGATACTCCGAGCTCATAAGCTCACGATACTCGATATGTGCTACGATTGTACTACGCATCCCATATGACTAGTAAGCATAAGATATAGATGTAGCGAAAATGATGATGATAGTGATGACGATGATAATAATAATTATGCTACAGGTGCCTACGGGCTATTATACTTACATGTGCCTATGAAGGGCTATAATGACACCACGAGCTTATAACGCCGGGTAGGATATATGTATATGAATATGTATAAAGTATGTATACGATTACGAAACGCGCGTACACCTCTGCAGATGGTACGGATAACCCTGAAGCCTTGGTAGGGCCAGGTATGAGTAACCTTGAGCCTTGGTTAGCCAAGTATGTATGAAACACCGATCCTATGAGGTCGGTTATGCTATGTAAATGCTATGTATATGAAATGACTATGTATATAATATGAATATGAATGTGATAAGACTATGAATAAGAACACTTCTGCCCCTCTATCTCAACTGTAAAAATTTGTCAACCCTCGCTCGCTGCATCTCTGGAGGCAGAAAATGGCCAAGAAAGGCCTCTGTAAACTCATCCCACACCGTAGGGGGAGCATCCTCACCCCTAGACAGCTCCCAGGACTCGTACCAATTAACAGCTACGTCACGTAATCGATATGAAGCCAGCTCGACAGACTCAGTCTTAGAAGCTTTGACTAACCTCAGCGTACGCTGCATCTGCCGAATAAAGTCCTGGGGACCCTCCTCGGGCTTTGACCCGTAGAACTCTGGGGGATTACAAGTCAAGAAATCACGAACCCTCCAGCTGTCACGTCTATCCACATCATCACCCCCTAGCCCGCGTCTGCGGGCCTGCCCTGCTACTAGTCTAGTCAGCAACTGTACGACATCTCTCATCGCCCTATCCTCTGCCCCTGGCTGGGGAGCTGGAGGCTCGGGCGCTGGAGCCTCCAGAGCTAACGGTGGAGCCGCCCCCTGATCCATAGCGGCAGCTGCTGCTGCTCCAAGCTCCTCTGATGACGGCAGCGTAGCAGAGCCCGCTGACTGGGGCATAATCTCAAGTATAGTCTAGGCACGGGCCCTGGTAACTCTCTGGGCCTGGCTAGTCTCTCCAACTGCTACCGACTTGCCCTTCTGGGCAGCTGTCGCTTTTCTCGGAGGCATCGCTGAAAACATAACAGTTCGTTAGAAAAGAGCCACCCTAATAGCACAGATCTATCGCACGATCTAAGATCCAAAAGAAGGTGACATCCTAAATGTCCGGTAGCCTCCTGTTTATAGATGTGGTGCACAACACACCGATAAACAAAACTCTACTAGACACGGCCTGTAGACATTCCGAGGACAAACCGCTCTGATACCACTTTTGTCACGACCTAACCCCGTGGGCCGTGACTAGTGCCCGAGCTGGACACCATACGCACCTACTTACCTAATCGACATACCCATAACTATTTCATATCCGACATATATTAGTTTATATAGATGCTGAGAACAAACGTCGTCTTAAGCGGTCACCTGTAACGTACATATCAGACAGATGCCGCCAAGGCTGTCGTGGAACATATCAACCAAAACACGTACAAGCTGTTAAGGCTGTCATAGCAAATAGGTCCGCGTAGACGCAAATGACAGACATAACCGAACCATGACGACCCATGACCCACATACATGTCTACAGGCCTCTAACAAAGATAACAAAATCATATAACGGGACAGGGCCCCGCCGTACCCCTGAATAGTCATATATACATAAATATGTACAACGGAAAGATCTGTACCAAAAGTGTGGGCTCCGGATCAAAGGAGCACTCCCAAGTAGCAGAATGGGTACCCTAGGCTGGCGGATCACCACAATAAGTGTATGTACCTGCGGGCATGAAGCGCAGCCCCCGAAGAAAGGGGGTCAGTATGGAATATGCACTGAGTATGTAAGGCATGAAATACAGAAAACAGAATCATAACCGGAATAACAGTACAGAACTAGGTACACCATCCAGAATACCAAGATGTCTACCTTCCAGACACAAATCATGTATACCGATGTCGTATGTCAGAAAAAGTACAGAAAATAAGTAAATCTTCCAGAGTGCCAAAAGAGCTCACTTTCCAGACACGGATCAAGCATGACAGAATCATATATCATATATGCATATAACGTGCCCCGGCCCTCCCGTGAGGGACGCGGTAAATCATATATCATGTAAACATATAACGTGCCCCAGCCCTCCCGTGAGGGACGCGGTAAATCATATATCATGTAAACATATAACGTGCCCCGGCCCTCAGTGAGGGACGCGGTGAATCATATATCATGTATGCATATAACGTGCCCCGGCCCTCGGTGAGGGACGCGGTGAATCATATATCATGTATGTCAATATCATGTATCATATATGCATGTAACGTGCCCCGTTCCTCTTTTGCGGAACGCGGTGAATAGAGTCATCATATGCCATCCTGGCCACCACCCCCTCATCATATCATCATGTCAACATATCATATATAACGTGCCCCGGTCCGCAAGTGAGAGGGACGCGGTGAACAATGCAGAGGAGTACGCACGAGAACATATCCTGGCCCGGGCTCAGTGAAATCCAAACTGAGGCTTGCACGAACAGAATAATGCGAAACCACATGCACATAATTCAAGACTCAATAGACAAGTATACTTACCGACTCCTGAAGGCTCAGAAACAAGTTTCGGGTCAATCCGGCTTAGTATGAGAGTTACGGACGTTTGAAGTACAAAACCTTCTACGAGCATTTCGGAAGCCATTTTTGGAAAACCGAAGCAATAATCCTATCAAGTATCCTTCGGATATCGTATAGATCAAATCAAATATAACTTTTAGAATCATATGTACATATCAAGTATATCAATGACTCGATGGAATAGTCGGACGTGCTAGCATTTGAAAAATCAATGCTTTAGTCGTATCGATTATCTTTCGAATACCGTTATGGATCAAATCAATATACCGACGCCATATATCATATATACATATAACAGATTCATGCATGCATACTCATAGAACATCATACAGTGTGTTGCTGCGGAACGTGTAGCCCGATCCGTAAATATAATATATTACTGCCGAGGAACGTTCAGCCCGATCCAAGACTGCATGCAGAAGTTAGAAACATTAATACTTACAGAATCATTTTCAGAATATGAACTCTTATACTTGGTTCATTATCCAATTATGCTATAATCTCAACCATGCTAAGTATACTCATATCGGTAGGCCAATAAGAATCGTAGACAAACTCAGAAACTTATCAATAGAGCTTCGGAATCATGGATACGTATCGGAACCATATGAAGTGAGTTATGGAGATCAAAAATATTAGCCATCCTAGTGGCTCTAAGATTAGGAATATCTTTGGAATCATACATATACATCATTTACTTGTTCATAAAGATCATGCCAGAAGAAAGAAAGGGAAAGCCTTACATACCTTGCCCGCTTTCTACGCTAATCCAAATTTGAGTCTCTGGCTCGCACGATCTACAACAACATTCGTACATACCAAACATTAGCCATAAACACTTAGGAGTCCACTTCCAAATCAAGACTTTATTTACAGAAATTTCGGCAGCATTTCCTCTGTAAATTCAACAACCCCGAGAATTCATCTCGGCCAAATCATTAACAACAAATCCGAGAATTTAACTCGGCCAAATCATCGACAACAATACCAATAGTCACTCTAACAATATCAACAATCAATTCAAAACGCATTTCAACGTTAACGACATTCTTTCTACAAACTTCAACGACATTTCACTTAAGTTCAATTCATATTTGCTTACATATTCAAGTACTAATCCGAAACCATTCGAACAATATTCAAGAACGCTTCAAACAATCCGCTCGACATTTCAAACAGACAAACCAACATACCACCCGAAATCTTCCAAACTCAACAAGAACAATGACAACACATTTCTTTCTTTCAACTTCACGAATTACACCAACAATTCACACTAACAACATTATCTTCCATAATTACAAGAACACTATATTCAATTCACATTAACTTCTAAAACAAGTCTCCAACCATTACAACTTCACTAGGATCATTAAACTCTCATTACCAACATGGAATCCATAACAACAATAACCAAAATACTAAGTAAAATTAGCCCCTTAATTCTACACAACATACACGGCCACAACTCTATACACACGGCCACAACTATATGTCCATATTTTCATGAATTTCACCCATCCACACCTACTACAACATACACAACCATCCATAACATATAAAAAGAGGATTAAATCTTACCTTTTCCTTCAACTTCTCTCTTGGCTAAAGTTGTTTCTTGCAAGAATAGATGTTTCTCTTGCTCCAACAAGTACTTCACTTTGCTAGGGACCTTCCAATTAGTAGGAAAATAATTTTTGGACAATTTTTCTCAAGGTTCTTCTTTTCCCAAGTATGGCCGAATGGCCTTATGTTGTTGTCTTCTTTTTTTTTCTTCTCCTAATTTCTTGAATGTTCCAAGTGATAAGATGAATGTATGAATTGGTCCTCTTTGTATTATTTATTTTAAGTTCATGTGGGCCTTGGCCCACTTCTTCCATGGCTGGCCATTTGGCCCCAAATTATCCAAGCCCAACTTTTTTTTTTGTCTTGCAATTCATGAAAAATAATTTTCCAAATTCCAAATTTTCCCTTAGCCTTCCTCCGTATTTCTATGAGTCCACCTTGTGAATTTCCCGTTTTACCCCTAGCCTTCCTTAATATTTCTACTTCAAAAACATTCATGAACAACTTGTGTGCTAAACAAAAATCAAAGCATAACCTCGTCCTTAACTTCCCGCGATTATCTTGAATTATCCGAATGTACAAAAGTGCGGGATATAACATATAGGTTGAAGTATTATTGGGCAGCGTATACATATTGTGTGACAAATAAGCGCTAAAGGTATGTAAAGCTAACCCTTCTTTCTTTTTGGCATGATCGTTGTGAAATGAATATACGACATATATACGATTCCAAAGAAATTCCTATTCCTAGAGCCACTAGGATGGCTATTCCTCTGCGTCGATCCTCCATTCTCTGTGCATACGCCTGTACCCGAGCGATGTCCATCCCTGGCTGGGAAGCCATTGCCATGCAGTTATCAATCAGATAATCATCCAACCCCATCACATAGCGATGCACCCGATCAGTCATATCAGCTACGATAGTGGGCGCATATCTAGCCAAAGAGTTGAACTCTAGGCTGTACTCCCGAACGCTTCTGCCCCTCTGTCTCAACTGTAGAAATCTGTCAACCCTAGCTCGCCGCACCTCGGGAGGGAGAAAGTGGCCAAGGAAGGCCTCTGTAAATTCATCCCACACCGCAGGGGGAGCACCCTCGCCCCTAGATAACTCCCAGGACTCATACCAATAAACTGCCACATCACGCAACCGGTAGGAAGCCATCTCGACAGACTCAGTCTTAGAGGCCTTAATTAGCCTCAGTGTGCGCTGCATCTGTCGAATAAAGTCCTGGGGATCCTCCTCGGGCTTTGACCCATAAAACTCCGGAGGATTACAAGTCAAGAAGTCACGAACCCTCAAGCTGTCATGTCTATCCACATAATCACCTCCTGGTCCAGGCCTGCGAGCCTGCCTCGCTACTAATCTAGTCAGCAACTGTACAGCATTTCTCATTGCTCTGTCCTCCGCCCCTGGCTGTCGCTGCCCCCTGACTTGGAGCTGTCGCTGCCCTAGGTTCCTCTGGAAGTGGCGCTGTCGCAGAACTCGTAGACTGGAGCACAACCTCGGGCATGATCTAGGCGTGGGCTCTGGTAACTCTCCTAGTCTGGCTAGTATCCCCCGCTACTGTTTTGCCCTTCTGGACAGCAGTCGCTTTTTTCAGAGGCATCACTGTAAACATAGCAATTCGTTAGAGAGGAACCATCCTAATAATACAGCTCTATCGCACGATCTAAGATCGAAGGAAAGGTAACATCCTAAATGTCCTGTAGCTTTCTATTTATAGATGTGGTGCACCACACACCGATAAACAAGACTCTACTAGACACGGCCTATAGGCATTCCGAGGACGAACTGCTCTGATACCACTTTTGTCACGACCCAACCCCGTAGGCCGTGACCAGTGCCCGAGATGGACACTCGTACATACCAACTAGCCAAAATCTACTTGCGTTTAGCATATTAGGGACTTTCATTCATACAAGACAACATATCATTTAAATTGTTACTTATAGTGTCGCATACAAGCCGGTCAGGCCATCGTAGTGTAGGGGAATGCTGAACACAAACCATATAAACATCACTGTACAAATACGACCCACGACCCACGACCCACGACCCACATACATGTCTACAGACCTCTAAGAGTAACAGCAACATCAGATGACGGGACAGGGACCCGCCGTACCCTGAAACAGTCATATATATATATATATATATACAATGGAAGGATCTGTACCAAAAGTATGGGCTCCGGAACAAGGGAGCACTCCAAAGCAACAGGATAGATGTCCTAAGTTGTCGGGTCACCCACGTGTGCGTCTATACCTGCGGGCATGAAACACAACCCCCGAAGAAAGGGGGTCAGTACGGAATATGTACTGAGCATGTATGGCATGAAATGCAATTAGGTAGATCATGACTGAAATTGAGATTCTAGGAGACAAGTATGATAATAATAAAAAAAACACTGTACCTGTGCATTACGAAACAAAATCAAGCATACCAATATCATATACCGTACCCGGCCCATTATAGGACTCGGTGGATAAGATCATGTCATCACGTCATCATGAATATAAGTATACATGTACCGTACCCGGCCCTCTAGTGAGGGACTCGATGAATAAAGTCATGTCATCATGTCAGCATGCTACCGTACCCGTCCCTCTAGTGAGGGACTCGGTGAATAAAGTCATCATATGCCCTCTTGGCCGCCATAACATATCATCATCTCATCATGTCATCATATACATATACCGTACCCAGCCCTCTAGTGAAGGACTCGATGAACAATGCAGTGGAATGCGCACGATAACATACCCGGCCCGGGACTCAGTGAAAAAAACATATTGAGGCATGCACGAGCAGAGTAGTGAGAAACTATATGCACATAACTCAACTTTTCTTAAGACTCGATAGGTAAGTACGCAAATCGACTCTTGAGGATCATAAACACGTTTCGAGTCAATCCGGTTTAGTATGAGAAAGTTATGGACACTTTTACCACAGAACCTCTACGAACGTGTCCAAAGCAATCCAAGACTATATTGTCACGACCCGACTCGGGGCCGCGAGGAGCACCCGGTGCTAGCCCACCCAGGCACCCTCTTAGCTTACTCTTATGCTTACATCTAGGTGAGCCACGTAATTAGACATACATTTCCATTCATTCATCAACTAGTCCCATTGGACGACAACATCTTTAATCATCATAGGCATCTGTGCCACAACAATGTACATGGGCCGACGAGGCCAACAAAATGTCATACAAAATATAGGCCGACAAGGCCGGACATATCTAACCATATACACGTGACTACGAGCCTCTAAGAAGAGTATAACATATCACATGAGCGGGACAGGACCCCGCTATGCCCATAATTACATACACAAAAGAATAAGTACCCAAAAGCTACGGCTCCGAAAGAAATGGAGCTCTGCTATGCAATCTCTGAATAAGCAGCTATGGATCAAGTCTGTCTCCCTGTGCACCTGCGGGCATGACGCAGCGTCCACAACAAAAGGACGTTAGTACGAAGAATGTACTGAGTATGTAAAGCATGATCAACATCGATATATAAGCATAATGAACAACATATGAAATAGCATAGGAGGGTAGACAATAATATCATCGCCATAGTACTTACCTGCCTTTCGTAGGACTTTTCATTTTTTCATACGTATTAGTACACCTACGTCATCATCCGTATTCCATAATAGTACTCGTACCATACTTGTGCTCAGATTCGTATACATGTCCTTATTCGTATTCTTATACATAGTCTTATCACATTCATATTCATATTATATACATAGTCATTTCATATACATAGCATACCCGACCTCATAGGATCGGTGTTTCATACATACTTGGCCAACCAAGGCTCAAGGTTACTCATATCTGGCCCTACCAAGGGTTCAGGGTTATCCGTACCATCTGCAGAGGTGTGCGCGTGTTTTGTAATCGTATACATATTTATACATATTCATATACATATATCCTACCCGGCGTTATAAGCTCGGGGTGTCATTATAACCCTTCATAGGCACATGTAAGTATAATAGCCCGTAGGCACCTTTAGCATCATTATTATTATCATCGTCATCACAATCATCATCATTTTCGCTACATCTATATATTATGCTTACTCGTCATATGGGGTGCGTAGTACAATCGTAGCACATATCGAGGATCGTGAGCTTATGAACTCAGAGTGTCAATCATTTGAATACAACATACTCATATAGAGGATTTAATAGTTTGGCCAAGGAACCATGCCTTATGAAAGAAGGGTTAGCCTTACATACCTTTTCGTCGGACTATTCTACACTTGCACGCTTCCTTCCAATGCTAGCGTCTATACCTTCATTAATATCATAACAATAGCCATTAGTCATTCACATTATCCACATTATTTAGATTCCTTAATTTGCCTCTAATTCACCCATATTCATGGTCATAACATCCAACTTCGTCCATTCATCTAAAGTGTCTAGTTCATGATCTTAGTACCATTTATAATGCATTCATATCACAACACAACAACATTCATGATTCAATTCAAACTATTTCTCAAAATGTCACTATTCATCATTCATGACCTACTTGACCTTATTTTATACAATCCATGTATTTCAACTCTTCAATACCTTAAACATCATGTAAAAATCATGAATCGTACCTTAGAAGTTGTAGGAACAAGCTTTGGTTAATAATACTCCACTTTGAGCAAAACCCTAGTTTTTTCTCCCTTTGGATTTCTTGACCTAGATGATCTTTGATGATGTTCTTACTCTTGATTCACCTTGTTTTATGTTGTTGATCCTCAAATATCCTTGAAAACTTGTATAATAAATGTAGAGAGAGGTTTTTGAGAGAAGTGGTGAAATGTTGTAATGAAATAAAACAAGTGTTGGTCCCCTTATTTAATGACTTGCAAAAATCTGTGCTGGGTGAACAGTGGGCGTCTATGGAGGTTTACGGACTGTCCCTCGTGGTCGTCTTTAACCATAACAGAACCAGAAAACTCATGCTGCCAACATGGTGATTTACGACCATGGTTTACGGGCCGTAAATCACTTTACGGTCCGTCCTCCTGGTCGTACTTTACCACTTCTCAACTGGGCAGAAAGTTGAAACCTTGCATGGCAATTTACGACTGCCAGTTTACGGACCGTATACCAGTTTACGGTCCGTATTACCACTTTACGACCACTGGGCAGATTTCAAATCTGCAACTTTTCGTATTTCTTAGACTTCTCATTCTAATCGTCCACATCCATTTGCATGCATTACTAGTCCATTTACTTGCGTTCCAACGGGAAATTTTCCGAGGTGTAACATGTATACAAAAGTTAGAGACATTGATACTTACAGAACCCTTTTAGGGACATGAACTCTTTATGCTTTACTCGTTATTCAACCATACAATAAGCTCAACTATACCGAGCGTACTCATGTCAAGAAGTGAATAAGAATCATAGACAAACTCGAAAACATATCAAATAGAGCTTTGGAAATCATAGATACGTATCAAAACCATATGAAATAGCTCATGGAAATCAAGAATATTAGCCATCCTAGTGGCTCTAAGAATAGGAGTTTCTTTGATATCACACATATACGTCGTCTGTTTGTTTCATAAGAATCATGCCAAAAGAAAGAAAGGGTAAGCCTTACATACCTTGCCCGCTTCCTACGCTAGTCCAACTTAAGTCGTGGCTTTCGCAAGATCTACAATAACGTCATTAAATACTAAACGTTAGCTACAAGTACTTAGGAATTCAATCCTAAGCTAGCACTTGTCTACAGAAATTTGGGCAGCATTTCCCCTGTAACTTCAACAACCCCGAGAATTCAACTCGGCCAGATCATCAACAACAATACCAACAACCATATTATCAACATCAACAATTAATTCAAAACACATTCTAACATTAGCAACTCCTTTTTACATAATTCGACAGCATTCCATTTACATTCACTTCAACTACATACAATCAAGCTAACACCAATGCTCGCACACTCAAATACTAATCCGAAACCATTCAAACAAAACTCAAGAACACTTCAAACAATCCGCACAATATTCAAACAACCCAACCAAAACCACTTCACCCGAAACCTTCCAAATGCAACAAGAGCAATAACAACACATTTCCTTCTTTCAAATTCATGAACTACACCAACAATTCACACACTAACAACATTATTTTCCATAAATACAAGAAGACTACTTTCAAATCACATTGGCTTCTAAAACAGCCCACAACAATTTCAACTTCAATTTGAATCCCTAAACCTTCATTTGCATCATAGAATCCACAACAACAACAACTAAATATTAGGTAAAATTAGCTCATCACTTCTACACAAAACAACACACACACGGCCAAGCACCATACCTACACGGCTCAACCCCAACACACAAAATTTCATGAATTTCATTCATTTCTACATACTACAACATTCACAAACCATTCTTAACATATAAAAAGAGGATTAAACCTTACCTTTTCCACTTGTCTTCTTAACTTGGCTAGGGTTGCTCCTTGCAAGAATGAAAGGTTTACTTGCCCTAACAACTACTCCACGTTAAAGAGGACCTTCCAATTGGTGGGATTGCTAGAAGAAAATATTTTTTTTGATCAAGATTTTTGGACCTCAATATTGGTCACCTTGGCCGAATGGCCTTCTTCTTTCTTTTCTCTCCAAGTCTCTCCAAGCTTCTAAAGGATGAAGGTGATAAATATGATTAATTAGTCACCTTTTACTTACTTATATTATGCATCCATGTGGGCCATAGCCCACACCCCCTTGCACGGCCACTTGGCCTATTGTTCAAGAATTACTAACTTTCCAAAATTAACTTTTAACCCCAAATTTTCCTTAATATTTTCATGAGCTATCTTGTGAATTTTCATTTTTACCCCTAGCCTTTCTTAATATTTCCACATCAAAAAAATTTCATAAACAACTTGTGTATTAAACAAGATCAAAATATAGCCTTGCCCTTAACTTATCGCGATTATCTTGAAGTATCTGAATGTACAAGATACGGGATATAACAATTCCCTTTCTTTTCTTGGCATGAATCCATATTATGAATAGATTCGAACGAGCGTATAAGAAAAAAGTATATTACAGAACCTTTATTGCCTATGTTGTCTCATGTCACTCTTGTCTTAGCTTTCCTTGTCAAGAATCCATGTGCAGCTGATGTTATCCCATGTCTAGTCAAGTAATAGAGAGTATACGTATGTGTGTGTATATATATATATATATGTATATTTATGTCATTTACAGTACTATACACTTGCCTTCGGGCCACAGAGATATACCGAGCCTTATATGGCTGGATAGAGATATATAGAGATACATTGAGCACTATATGTGGCCGGTTAGCTATATTAGTATACTATATATGAGTTGGGCTAGAGCAGGTAAGTATACCTTGAGAGTATCCTTGATTCTCAGTTGTTTCCCTATTTCAGTATTATTTATATAGTGTGAGTTAGAAGCAGGTGCATACAGTTATAGATACTTGCCTACGGGCTACACAGATATTACATTGATATTGTATGTAGTATCCCATTTGGCCTAGTCTGGCATACAAGTTCTACAGAAAGTAAATAAAGAATCTAATGAACAATGGTCCCAAGTATTACAGTAAGCGATCACAGAACGTCGCTCCACGTAGTGAATTAAAGATATCATTAGAAAAATCCTAAACAAAGTTCAGAGCCTCAAAATTGTACTTGTTTGATTACATTTCAGTTGTCTCTTCTATGAGCTTCAGTTGATTTTATATATGATTCATGTCTGCCTTACGTACTCGATACAATCTTTCTATACTGACGTCCATTGGCTGGGGACGCTGCATTTGTTATGTTTCACATTGCAGGTTCAGATATACAGGTTGGCAGACATCCTTGTTAGATAATTGCAGACTCTCAGTGACATGCTGTAGGCGCCACTTCTATCTAGAGCTGAGTCAGATCTAGAGTCTTCATGTACACAGATTTATGGGTAAGTCGGGGCTCTGTCCCGACATGTGCATCAGTTGTACAGTACAAATATTTGTAGAGGCTTCAAAGACAGTACATATGGATTCATTTGTATATAGTTGCATGAGTCAGAGTTTATTAGAGGCCAGTGGCCACATATTTATATATAGAAGTTGTTCATATATTGCATTTGCCTTTCGAGTTATGTTATATCACCGGACCCAAGTTCACAATAGTTGCATGTCATGGGTTAGTTGGCCATCATTGATGTACAAAAGTGATTTACAGATTTTTTTTGCTATTCAAGTTATGTCATATTACTCGTACAGGTTCATAGTAGTTCATATAAGGCATAGTCCGTCCCAAACGGGTTTGGGGCGTGACATGGTCACTATAATACATATGATCTATATTGAAATAGATGACATAACTACATGTGATCAATGTGAAATGTTCTTGTATGTATTGCAACTGGTTAAATAACTAGGCGACCAACTTGTAATGTTGAGATTAATAGTGAACGACTTGTATTGTTTCATTGATATTAGTGTTTATATCGATAATGTCACGACCCAGTTAGGGGCCGCGACGGGTACCCGAAGCTAGTTACCGAGCACCGCTCACTCTACTACTTATCTTGCTCATTTAATACTCTTTTATCAATTTTACATACCAATTGTAGGAAAATCATATTTAATCAAAACATAAATACTTTATATACATTTGCCTCTTGGCCATCAAAATAATATACATACATATGAAAACATCTTGTGAGACCATCTAACCCACACTGCATATCTACGAGCCTCTACTAACAAAATGAATACATAGATGGAACAAGACTCCGTCATGCCCAAAATATGCATATATGAATGTACATCAAAAGAATAGCCATAAGCACCTCCGAACAATGGAGTGCTATCTATCAGCTGACAGCTACTGAGGACCTGGGCCAAGCTCTCCTCCCTGTCTACCTGTGGGCATGAACACAACGTCCGAAGAAAGGACGTCAGTACGAATATTGTACCGAGTATGAGAGGCATACATAATGAAAGAAGACATCAATAATAGGGGAATAACATCAACATGAGACAGCTGAATCTAACTGATAATCATAAATGAAGTAATACATGCTGTCTTACTCACACTCATCATCATAACATGTATGCATCATATGCAAGCTGCCCGTCCATGTCGGGACGGTGTGATAATCAATAACATTAGCCCGCGTCCAGGCCTCCCGCGTCCGGGGTACCATCTCATGCCGCCCACTAGTGGTGTCTGCCCACGCCCGTAGGTCGTGGTGTATCCGTATCGCCGCCCGCCGAAGCGGTGTCTGCCCGACCAACTAGGCCCGGTGTGAATGCAATCATGACATGCTTAATGTAAATACTTATAGTAATATGTTTATCATAAAATACTTATCTTATCATAATGCGTATATAAGACTCATGATCAACTTTACTCTATCGGGGTGACGTAAGGTCGTGATCCCCCGATTACATTATGGAACCATCATGGATATTCTGCCTTACCTTGAAAGGACTAGTACATAAGGTGAGTGTAGGAAAGGAATAACATCATCATCATTCTAGTGTTATCATATCGTATAACTTAACTCATATAGACATTCATAGGTATAAGCTTTTAACTTCTTAGAATGTAAGAACTCATGAAAGGAGTAGGGATTCAAGCTAAAAGATTCATGCCATTAGAAAGAAGGACTAGCCTCACATACCTTGGTCATTTAGCTAAGATATCGCTCACTTGTTCTCCGTCGATATCACGTCATTACCTTCATAAGAGAATCTGTATCAACATTAGTAAACTAACTACAAGAACGCATCGCTAATTCTAGGAAAAGTCGGACAACGCTTCCTTCGCTCATACCATTTTTCTCATGTTTTATATCAACTCCCAACATTCATAATATTACTCGCAATATCATCATCGACAATCGTCATTTACGTACATTTGCCAAAATCCACCATTTTCCTCCAATTTTCCCTTATTTCTACTTCTAGTTTATCCTTGCATTTTCATGCATTTAATGCTTGTTTCATGATATAAACATCATTATAACGTATTAGTACTCACAACACTTCAATATTCATAGTTCAATTCCACTATCATTCATTTATGTCACTATTTACTCAATAATGACCCATTTCTATGTTCTTCTACATTTCAAGTGTCTAAGCTTTCCAATACTTCAAACAACATGGAATAATCATGAAACATACCTTGGATGATGGTTGAACAATCCTTAAGTTGAAACACTTCAATTAGCCAAAACCCTAGTTCCACCTTCTTGGGAATTTCTTGACTTAGAAGATCCTTTGATGTGTTCTTACACTTATTTTTGTGAATTTGGTGTTGTTGGTCTTGATGTTCTTTTGATTCTTTGGGATTTCTATAGATGAAGTATGTGGAGAGGTCTAGAAGTTTCTTGAGTTGGTTGAATGAATAATGAGTTGAAATGAGGCTTAACTCCCCTTTAAAAATCACAAATCTATCTTTAATGAATTCTTGTCGAGATGAACGGTGGTCGTAAATTGCAGTTTACGGACCGTATTGTGGTTTACGGTCCATCCTCCATGGTCATTTTTAATCATCCCAGAAACAGAAAGTTTGGCTGGGGATTATGGCAATTTACGACTGAGGTTTACGGTCTGTAAACCAGTTTACGGGTCGTCCTCCAAGTCGTATTTAACCATTTTCACAATTTACAGAAAGTTGAGATTTTTGACAAGCTGGAGGACAACTGCACTATACGGTCCATAAATCACTTTACGGGCCGTATAGTGCCATATACGACCACTGGGCTGAAAAACTTTCCGCGACTTTCTTATTTCCAAAAATTCTTAATTAGCCATTCCCGACTTAATAAAACATCATTCACTCAAACTCTTTATCATTCCACCCATCATACAAGTACGGAGAAATTTCCGAGGTGTAACATTCTCCCCCCCTTTTGGAACATTCGTCCTCGAATGTTCGACACTTGGGAATTCTACAAATATTTTGCCAGAGTTTCCTTTGTAATTTGGACACTACCTTTCAATTACAACAACCCACAATATCTTCGCCTCACAGGGCTATATCACAATATCAACACATTTATGGCCACACACGACCAAAAACATAAAATTAAAACATACATACCTTACACCATCGACGTCTCATCTTGAATCTCTTCTGGGGATTGGAACAAATGGGGGTACATAGATTTCATCTTCTCCTCCACTTCCCAAGTCATTTCTTCCCGATCATTGTTCCGCCATAGAACTTTGACTGAAGCAACTTCTTTATTCCGAAGCCTTCGTACTTGTCTGTCCAAAATGGCAATGGGCATTTCCTCGTATGTTAGCTTCTCTGTTACTTGCACATCATCAACCGGAACTATTCTCATTGGGTCTCCAATACACTTGCGGAGCATCGAAACATGGAATATTGGATGCACGGATTCGAGCTCTGAAGGCAAGTCCAATTCATAGGCGACTCGACTCATCTTGCGAATGATTTGGTAGGGTCCGATATATCTGGGACTTAGCTTTCCCTTCTTGCCAAATCTCATCACTCCCTTCATCGGCGATACCTTCAGGAACACCCAATCGCCCACTTGAAATTCCAAGTCTCGTCGGCGATTATCTGCATAAGACTTTTGGCGACTTTGAGCTGTTAACAGTCGGTCTCGAATCACTTTAACCTTTTCAACTACTTGTTGGATCAAGTCGGGGCCTATCAATTGTACTTCTCCGGTTTCAAACCATCCAATTGGAGATCTGCATTTTCTTCCATATAAGGCTTCATACGGGGCCATTTGAATACTGGAATGATAGCTGTTATTATAGGCAAATTCAATAAGAGGCAAATTCTCATCCCAACTACCACCAAAGTCCAGCACACACGCTCGTAGCATATCTTCCAAGGTCTGAATAGTACGCTCGGCTTGTCCGTCGGTCTGCGGGTGGAACGCCGTGCTGAGCTTAACTTGGGTACCTAGACCTTCTTGGAAGGACTTCCAGAACTTGGATGTGAACTGTGCCCCTCTGTCTGTGATAATGGCCAAAGGAATACCGTGAAGTCATACAATCTCCTTGAGATACAATTTAGCATAATCTTCCGCTGAATATGTCGTTCTAACGGGGAGAAAATGAGATGCTTTCGTGAGTCTATCCACGATCACCCATATAGAATCATACTTTCCCCGCGTACGGGGTAGTCCTACCACAAAATCCATGTTAATTTCTTCCCATTTCCACGTAGGAATTTCCATTGCTTGCAATAAGCCTCCTGGCTTTTGATGCTCGGCCTTCACTTGCTGGCAATTTGGGCACTATGCTACAAATTCTGCTATGTCTCGCTTCATGCCATCCCACCAATACATCACTTTGAGATCGTGGTACATCTTGGTTGCACCTGGATGAATAGAATACCGGGAATAGTGTGCTTCCTCTAAAATCTGTTGGCGCAAGTTTGCCACATTCGGTACACATAGCCGGCCTCGATATCTAAGAACCCCTTCTATGGAAACTTCGAATGGAGACTTTTCCTTTTCCTGAGATAGATCTCGATAGTGGCTTAACTGAGGGTTTTCATATTGTCGTTCCTTCACTTCTAGATTCAATGATGAAACTGTGGGGTCATTGACGCTAATACCTGCATCTCCTGAATCAATTGGCCGTACGCCAAGACTTGCTAACCGATGGACCTCACAAACCATTTCTCGCTTTTCCGAAGGAACTCCACACAAACTACCCATCGATCGGCGGCTAAGTGCATCCGCTACTACATTCGCCTTCCCTGGGTGATATAGAATGTTCACATCGTAATCCTTCAGTAATTCCAACCATCTCCTTTGCCGCAGGTTCAACTCCTTCTGTTTGAAAATATATTGAAGGCTTTTGTGATCTGTATAGATGTCCACGTGCACACCATAAAAGTAGTGTCTCCATATTTTCAATGCATGAATGACCGCAGCTAGCTCACGATCATGAGTGGGATAATTCTGTTCATGTTTTCGCAACTGTCTCGAAGAATATGCAATAACTTTCCCATTTTGCATCAATACACATCCTAATCCCATACCGGAGGCGTCACAATATACTACATAGCCATCTGATCCTTCTGGAAGTGTTAGCACTGGCGCTGAGGTCAACCTGTTTTTCAACTCTTGGAAGCTACGCTCACAGGCATCACTCCACTGGAATTTAGCCGACTTCTAGGTTAACTTTGTCAATGGGGCTGAAATAGATGAGAAGCCCTCTACAAATCTTCTATAGTATCCTGCTAACCCAAGGAAACTATGAACTTCTGTAGGCGTCGTCGGTCTTGGCCAGGTCTTCACAGCTTCTATTTTCTGAGTGTCAACTCTAACACCATCATCTGAAATAATATGACCCAGGAATGCAACAGAATTTAGCCAAAACTCGCACTTTGAAAACTTTGCATACAATTCCCGATCTCGAAGAACGCCAAGAACAATGCTTAGATGATCTGCATGTTCTGACTCTGTTCGAGAGTACACCAAAATATCGTCGATGAACACTATCACAAAAAGGTCCAAAAATGGCCTGAACACATTATTCATTAAATTCATGAACACTGCCGGGGCATTCGTCAACCCGAACGACATTACTCGAAACTCGTAGTGACCTTATCTTGTCCTGAAGGAAGTCTTGGGAATATCTGCTCCCCTGATTCTCACCTGATGATAACCCGATCTCAGATCTATCTTGGAGAACCATTTAGCACCTTACAATTGATCGAACAAGTCGTCAATTCTAGGAAGGGGATATATGTTCTTTACCGTTACTTTGTTCAGCTGTCTGTAATCAATACACATTCGTAACGAACCATCTTTCTTCCTTACGAACAAGACTGGTGCTCCCCATGGCAAGGAACTAGGCCTTATGAACCCCTTCTCAAGTAAATCTTTTAGCTGTGCTTTTAGCTCTTTCAGTTCTGCTGGAGCCATTCGATAGGGAGGAATAGAAATAGGCTCGGTGTTTGGTAATACATCAATAGCAAAGTCGATCTCCCTTTCTGGAAGAAGGCCTGGTAACTCGTCGGGAAACACATCTGGGAATTCATTCACTACCGGGACAGACTGGAAAGTTGGCACTTCCGCTTCCGTGTCATGAACCCGAACTAGATGACAAATATAACCTTTTGCTATCATCTTTCTCGCCTTAAGGTAAGAAATAAACCTACCCTTTGGGGAAACTGTATTACCCTTCCACTCAAGTATGGGTTCTCCCGGAAATTGGAATCGAACTACCTTTGTCCGGAAACAAACATTAGCATAGCACGATGCCAACCAGTCCATACCCATAATTACGTCAAAATCTATCATCTCAAGTTCAATCAAATCAGCCCTTGTCTGACGATCACATATAATGACTACACAGTTCTTATATACTTGCCTTGCTATTATAGGATCACCAACCGGAGTGAATACCTCGAAAGGTTTAATCGGCTCGGGTCTCACCCTAACACAATCAGCGATATACGGAGTAATATATGAGAAGGTAGAACCCGGATCAATCAGAGCATATACGTCACGGGAAAATATAGTCAAGGTACCTGTGACAACATCTGGGGAAGACTCAAGATCCTGTCGCCCAGCTAAAGCATACACACGGGGCTGAACAGCACCCGAAGTGTATGTTCCCCCTCAACCTCTACCTCTGCCTGCTATAGTCTGAGGAGTCTGTGTGGTCGGACGAGCTGACGAAGAACCCGCTGCTGAACCTGTGGGCTGAGTCCCCGCTCTATCTCTCGCTGAAGGGAAATCTCTCATCATATGACCAACCTGCCCGCAAGCATAATATGCATCCGAACCCTGACGACACTATCCGGAATGTAATTTGCCACACTGGCTACACCGCGGTACTGAAGGTCTCCTCTGGCTAAAGTCTCCCCTAGACTGCGAATCTGAGGCCCTCGAAACCTGCCCCTGGCCTGACTGAGTAGAACGATCAAATCTCCTATCCGAGAATCTGGGAGGTGCACTGGTCACTGACTGACCAGAGTGCCTGGAATGCGTCTGTCTCGGTCCCCCTCGGTACTCACTGCTCTCCCCCATAGATCTAGCCCTCTTACCTTGTCTTTTGTCACCCCCACGATCACTTCTCTGCTGTTGTTGTCGTTCCTCGAGGTTCTGAGCATGGGCCTGTATCCGGGAAATATCCATCCCGTCTTGCAAAGAGGTTGTCAGGCAATCTCTGAACAAGTGTGGTCCTAAACCACACACAAATCTATAGACTCGGTCTCCCATGTCAGCCACCATAGTCGGAGCATACCGGGCCAATGAGTTGAATTGCATACTATACTCTCGGGCACTCATGCTTCCCTGTTTCAAATTCAAGAACATGTCCGCTCTAGCTCGGCGGACTTCAGGTGGCAAGTAGTGACGAATAAAGGCATCCACAAACTCTTGCCAAACGGGAGGTGGTGCGTTCTCTCCCCTTGATATCACCCAATTTTTATACCATAGTACCGCCACGTCGCGAAGTCTATATGAGGCCAACTCCACGGATTCGGTCTCAGAAGCATGCATAAGTTCCAGCGTCCGCAACATCTCATCGATAAAACCTTGTGGGTCCTCATCCGGCTTCGACCCGAAAAATTCTGGAAGGTTTAGAGTAAGGAAATCACGGGCTCTTGTACTAGCCGAACGATCACTTGGGCCCGCATTCTGTCGTTGTGCCTGAGCGGCAACCAACTGTGTCAATAAATGTATGGCCTCGGACACTTGTTGACCCGAAGCACCCGGTGGGGGAATCGGAGCTGAGGCTCCTCCCTTCTCTTCTACATTGAGCGCGGCCTAACTTTGCGATTCACTTTCCTCTACGTTTGCTGGAGGCTCCCTTTCTGCCCGCTTCTTCGTCGTAGCATTTCCTTTCTGGGCAGTTGTAGCTTTTCCTTTCGGCGGCATTTTTCTGAAACCATAACGCACTTTTAGGAATGATATAATCCTGGACATGGCTCTATCGCACGATCTCATGAGAAGAAAGATGGTCATTTTCCTAAATGCCCTGTAGCCTCTTGTTTATTAGCGTGGCGCGCAACACACCATAAACAAGACTCTACTAGACACGGCTCGTAGACACTTCCTAGGACGAACTGCTCTGATACCACTTCTGTCACGACCCAGCTAGGGGCCGCGACGGGTACCCGGAGCTAGTTACCGAGCACCGTTCACTCTACTACTTATCTTGCTCATTTAATACTCTTTTATCAATTTTACATACCAATTGTAGGGAAATCATATTTAATCAAAACATAAATACTTTATATACATTTTCCTCTTGGCCATCAAAATAATATACATACATATGAAAACATCTTGTGAGACCATCTAACCCCCACTGCGTATCTACGAGCCTCTACTAACAAAATGAATACATAGACGAAACAAGACTCCGTCATGCCCAAAAAATGCATATATGAATGTACATCAAAAGAATAGCCATAAGCACCTCTGAACAATGGAGTGTTATCTATCAGCTGACAGCTACTGAGGACCTGGGCAAAGCTCTCCTCCCTGTCTACCTGTGGGCATGAACACAGCATCCGAAGAAAGGACGTCAGTACGAATATTGTACCGAGTATGAGAGGCATACATAATGAAAGAAGACATCAATAATAGGGGAATAACATCAACATGAGACACCTGAATCTAACTGATAATCATAAATGAAGTAATACATGCTGTCTTACTCACACTCATCATCATAACATGTATGCATCATATGCAAGCTGCCCGTCCATGTTGGAACGGTGTGATAATCAATAACATTAGCCCGCGTCCAGGCCTCCCGCATCCGGGGTACCATCTCATGCCGCCCACTAGTGGTGTCTGCCCACGCCCGTAGGTCGTGGTGTATTCGTATCGCCGCCCGCCGAAGTGGTGTCTGCCCGGCCAACTAGGCCCGGTGTGAATGCAATCATGACATGCTTAATGTAAATACTCATAGTAATATGTTTATCATAAAATACTTATCTTATCATAATGCGTATATAAGACTCATGATCAATTTTACTCTATCGGGGTGACATAAGGTCGTGATCCCCCGATTACATTATGGAACCATCATGGATATTCTCCCTCACCTTGAAAGGACTAGTACATAAGGTGAGTGTAGGCAAGGAATAACATCATCATCATTCTAGTGTTATCATATCGTATAACTTAACTCATATAGACATTCATAGGTATAAGGTTTTAACTTCTTAGAATGTAAGAACTCATGAAAGGAGTAGGGATTCAAGCTAAAAGATACATGTCATTAGAAAGAAGGACTAGCCTCACATACCTTGGTCGTTTAGCTAAGATATCGCTCACTTGTTCTCCGTCGATATCACGTCGTTACCTTCATAAGAGAATCCGTATCAACATTAGTAAACTAACTACAAGAACAATCGCTAATTCTAGGAAAAGTCGGACAATGCTTCCTTCGCTCATACCATTTTTCTCATGTTTTATATCAACTCCCAACATTCATAATATTACTCGCAATATCATCATCGACAATCATCATTTACGTACATTTGCCAAAATCCACCATTTTCCTCCAATTTTCCCTTATTTCTACTTCTAGTTCATCCTTGCGTTTTCATGCACTTAATGCTTGTTTCATGATATAAACATCATTTATAACGTATTAGTACTCACAACACTTCAATATTCATAGTTCAATTCCACTATCATTCATTTGTGTCACTATTCACTCAATAATGACCCATTTCTATGTTCTTCTACATTTCAAGTGTCTAAGCTATCCAATACTTCAAACAACATGGAATAATCATGAAACGTACCTTGGATGATGGTTGAACAATCCTTAAGTTGAAACACTTCAATTAGCCAAAACCCTAGTTCCACCTTCTTGGGAATTTCTTGACTTAGAAGATCCTTTGATGTGTTCTTACACTTATTTTTGTGAATTTGGTGTTGTTGGTCTTGATGTTCTTTTGATTCTTTGGGATTTCTATAGATGAAGTATGTGGAGAGGTCTAGAAGTTTCTTGAGTTGGTTGAATGAATAATGAGTTGAAATGAGGCTTAAGTCCCCTTTAAAAATCACAAATCTGATCTTTAATGAATTCTTGTCGGGATGAACAGTGGTCGTAAATTACAGTTTACGGACCGTATTGTGGTTTACGGTCCGTCCTCCATGGTCGTTTTTAATCATCCCAGAAACAGAAAGTTTGGTTGGGGATTATGGCAATTTACGACTGAGGTTTACGGTCCGTAAACCAGTTTACGGGCCGTCCTCCAAGTCGTATTTAACCATTTTCACAATTTACAGAAAGTTGAGATTTTTGACAAGCTGGAGGACGACTGCACTATACGGTCCGTAAATCACTTTACGGGCCGTATAGTGCCATATACGACCACTGGGCTAAAAATATTTCCGCGACTTTCTTATTTCCAAAAATTCTTAATTAGCCATTCCCGACTTAATAAAACATCATTCACTCAAACTCTTCATCATTCCACTCATCATACAAGTACGGAGAAATTTCCGAGGTGTAACAGATAATGATGTTATCATTTTGTTAAATATTCATTTAAATGCCAACAACGATAAGTTCAAGAATTAATTCATCACTTTTCAAGATAATTTCGTCTAAACCGTAGGTTGCTTATGAAAATTGTAGTCGCTTCTAATAATCTGATAAAATATTATAATAGAGCAAAAATCACAACTTAAACATTAAACAAAAAATCATCCCCAACGGAGCTAAAAAGGTGCCTCTTTAGTGCTCAGTGCCTATTTTTTACATTTTCACTACCGTCTATTTGAGTTTACTCCTTGTCCAGTGGTTATGTGCCAAGAATTTGTAGATGCTTTCATTCGCCATTATTTGCCACCCGAGGTCTGCCGAGCTAAAGCGGATAGATTCTTAAGTCTAAAGCAAGGAAGTATGTGTCACAACCCAACCCCGTAGGCCGTGACTAGTGCCCGATCCGGGCACTCAAACACATTCTAATATACAGCAGAAGCCGACGCGGCTTTATTTCAAATTTAGCTAATTTCCAGAAAAATTTCGGCAGAGTTTCCTTTGTTTTACGGACTATCCCATATACCCTGCACGCAGAAAATACCAACAAAGGCCACACAGGGCCAACAGAGTAACATTTAAATATATGCGGACCGGCCGCCGCGGTGAATGGGATCGCCCAAACACAACATATACACACAGCTGTACAGAAAGATCCCAACCCACAAACATGTCTACAGACCTCTAAATGGACCAACAGAATCATATGGCAGGACAGGGCCCCGCCGTACCCATGAACGAAAATATACACATATAGAAGTAACAGACTGTACCAAAAGATGGCTCTGAATAAAAGAGCGCTCCAAAACTAGCAGAATGAGATCCTAAGCGGACGGATCAGCAAACCTGTCGTCGGTACCTGCGCGGCATGAAGACGCAGCCCCCGAGGAAAGGGGGTCAGTACGAAATATGTACTGAATATGTAAAGCCTGAGTTGCAGAAACAAAATCAAAACTGGTGTAGAACGTACAGAATAAACAGAAAAATCCAAAGTATCAGATACATAATTTCAAAACATGCAAAGTGTGTACAGAAACATATGTCATATCAAATCCGGCCCCTGCCAAGGGACTCGGTAGACAGAACGTGGCCACCCTCCCGACGCTGGTGCCACAACACAGAAGAATCAGAATGGGGCATAACCCCGTCACATATTATATCATATCAGATGGCCATAGCAAATCATATCAGAACAAGCGTACATGGCACAGCATACTCCACAAACCCATGTACGCGTATACCTGCCCCCTCACATCGAGGCACGGCGAACAATGCAAAGGATCACGTTTGACAACATATCCTGGCCCGGGCTCAGTGTGGGAATCATTGGGGCATCCACGAATGGAGTAGTGAGAGACTAATG
Organism: Lycium barbarum; assembly: GCF_019175385.1. Taxonomy (NCBI): domain Eukaryota; kingdom Viridiplantae; phylum Streptophyta; class Magnoliopsida; order Solanales; family Solanaceae; genus Lycium; species Lycium barbarum. The sequence continues at coordinate 62,993,274 of NC_083344.1, read as the reverse complement.
CAATTAAAATATCATAAATGTTTTCAAGGACTCAATGAGGCATATCAAGGGCAAACAAATCCAATGAAGTCGGACGGGATCAAAATAAAAGCATTTCGGACATCATAATAAATTACAGAAGTATAACCTTCCTGAAGTCGTTCCGAGTGTCAAAATAATTTATCAGACTTAATAGAATATTTAAAACCATATTCGTTAGGTAATTAAAAGGGTAGTCGAAACGTTTCTTTCAAAAATCGTTCGAAAAGGAGACTTTAGTACATTAAGGGCAAAACCGGGAATAGCGGGCCCACCTCGGAACAAGCAAGGCGGTGGGCTCAAATGACGCCCTTTAAGCTTATGGGGTCACCTATAAAGGTTCTACGGACATTCTATAGCTTTTCAAGGAGTTTAGAGAAAGTTTGCATAATTTCAGGAAAAGCATATCAAAATGGTTCAATTCTACTGAAGGAAAAACTGAGATTTTCTCTTGCGGATTCCGATGGCCAAGAAGGTCTTTTGAGGCCCGAATCCGATCCTAAAACACTTAGACATGCCAAAAGAAGGATCGGGGTAGCTTTACATACCTTTTGAGCTTTTTAAGCCTATCCAAGCTCACTCTCCGTTTCGTCGAAAATCTTTTCCTCTAGTCTTCTTTACTTAAATGTATGGTCACTTTGATGAAATAAGTGCTTCTCTCTCCAAACCAACTACACCAAGTTGAGAAAGGACCTTGAATTAGTAGGAAAACCACAAAAGAAAAGTTTTAGGAGCAAGATTTTTTGTGGTGATTTTTGGCACCTCAAACCCGAAACCCTCTCTCTTTTCTTGCTTGGCTTGCTTTGTTTTTTCTTTCTTCTATTCATTCTCTTGAATCTTCTACTATATAGCCAATTAATCACATGGGAATTTAATTAATTCCCATGGGCTTGGATCCCCCTATGTGGCCGGCCAAGCCTTGGCTTTGGGCCTCTCTTTACGTAATTTTTTTTTCCAAGCCCAATTGATCAAATTCTTATTTTGTAATCCCCGAAACTAATTTCCAAAATTCTAAAATTGCCCTTAGTCTTGTTCGTCACTCCCACATCAATATTAGTTCATGCACAACTCCTATGTCATATAAAATCAACTTGACCTTAACTCTCAAAGATCCAAGATATTTCAAATTTTCCAAACGCGTGAAAACACGGGATATAACATTCTCCCCCCCCCCCCCCCCTTTAGAACATTCGTCCTCGAATGTTAAATTAATCTTATAGGGTCTGAAAATACTTTGGGGAAGTTTATGTTTATAGACAGCACATATGACACACATTCATTATTGAAATAAAATTAAGCAAGGATTCAGGATTACCTGTGGGTATAGGGAACAGATGAGGGTATTTCTTTTTCATCTCCTCTTCGGCCTCCCAGGTCATTTCTTCCCTATTGTTATTCCGCCACAGCACCTTAACAGAGGCTACATCTTTGTTCCGGAGCTTCCTTACCTGGCGGTCAAGAATGGCTACGGGCTGCTCCTCGTAAGATAACTTCTCCGTCACCTGAAAATCATCTGCAGGAAATATTCTGGAGGGATCACCGATGCATTTGCGGAGCATAGATACATGGAATACCGGATGTACCGCTTCCAACTCAGATGGCAGATCTAACTCATAGGCGACATTTCCAATTTTCCGCACAATCAGATAAGGCCCAATATAACGCGGACTAAGTTTGTCCTTTTTGCCGAACCGCATTACGCCTTTCATAGGCGATACCTTCAGAAATACCCAATCACCAACCTGGAATTCCAAAGGTCGACGCCGTTTATCCGCATATGACTTTTGTCGGCTCTGGGCTGCCAATAGTCGCTCTCGGATAAGTTTCACCTTATCTACTGCCTGCTGGATCAGATCTGGGCCAACTAATTCTGTCTCGCCAATATCAAACCAGCCGACCGGTGACCTGCATTTCCTGCCATACAAAGCTTCGTACGGAACCATCTGGATGCTGGAATGGTAGCTGTTATTATAAGCAAATTCAATCAATGGCAAGTGATCCTCCCAGCAACCTCTGAAATCAATAACACAGGCCCGCAACATATCTTCAAGTGTCTGGACAGTGCGCTCGGCCTGTCCGTCACTCTGAGGATGAAAAGCTGTGCTCAGGCTCAGCTGAGTCCCTAATCCTTCCTGAAAAGATCTCCAGAAGTTCGTCGTGAACTGAGCACCTCTGTCAGTGATAATAGATATAGGAACTCCATGAAGCTTCACTATTTCTTTAATATAAAGCCTGGCATAATCCTCGGCGGAGTAAGTAGTTCTGACGGGGAGAAAATGGGCTGATTTTGTCAGCCTATCAACAATAACCCAGATGGAATCATACTTCCGTGGAGTGCGAGGCAACCCTGTAATGAAGTCCATATTAATGATCTCCCACTTCCACGTCGGAATTTCCATTTCCTGCAACAGTCCACCCGGTTTCTGGTGTTCAATCTTGACCTGCTGACAATTGGGACACTGGGCGACGAACTCTGCCATGTCCCGTTTCATGCCATCCCACCAGTATAAGCTTCGGAGATCATGGTACATCTTCGTAGACCCAGGATGGACCGAATAGCGAGCATAATGTGCCTCGCTCATAACCTGCTGCCGAAGGCCTGCAATATCAGGTACACACAACCTGCCCCTAAATAATAAAGTCCCGTCCGGAGTGAACTCGAACGGAGTCTTCTCCTTATCATAGGCTGTGTCTTTGTATCGTGCCAAAACAGGATCTTCATATTGATGCCGCTTGATATCTTCCTTAATAGATGATTCAGAAACCCCTCGGATAGAAATCCGTGTACCTCCAGAATCGGCCAGACGAACCCCAAGATTAGCCAACTGATAAAAGTCGCGTACTATCTCTCTCCTGTCTGGCTGTAAATCTACCAAGCTGCCCATAGATTTCCGGCTAAGCGCATCTGCAACAACATTGGCCTTGCCCGGATGATACAGAATATCCACATCATAGTCTTTCAGGAGCTCCAGCCACCTACGCTACCGCAAATTAAGCTCTTTCTGCCTGAAAATATACTGGAGACTCTTATGATCTGTATAGATATCAACATGAACGCCATATAAATAATGTCTCCATATCTTCAGGGCATGGATCACCGCTGCAAGCTCCAGATCGTGAGTAGGATAATTCTTTTCATGCTTTTTCAATTGCCGAGAAGCATAAGCTATAACTCTGCCGTGTTGCATCAATACACAGCCCAATCCCACGCCAGAAGCGTCACAATAAATAACATATCCATCGGGTCCCTCTGGAAGAGTCAGAACTGGGGCTGTAGTCAGCTTCTCTTTCAGCAACTGGAAGCTTCGTTCACAAGCATCAGTCCACTGGAACTTAGCTCCCTTCTGAGTTAGCCTTGTCAAAGGCGCTGAAATCGAAGCAAACGTTTCCACAAATCTTCTGTAATAGCCAGCTAACCCCAGGAAACTACGTACCTCTGTGGGCGTCGTGGGTCTGGGCCAATTTTTCACGGCCTCAATCTTCTGTGTATCCACCCGGACACCCTCAGCTGCAATAATATGCCCCAGAAATGCCACTGAAGCCAGCCAGAATTCACATTTAGAAAATTTTGCATATAATTCCTGATGCCGAAGTACCCCCAATACCGCTCTCAGATGATCTGCGTGCTCTGCCTCGGACCGAGAATAAACCAGAATATCATCGATAAATACAATTACGAACATATCCAAGAATGGCCTGAATACCCGGTTCATTAAATCCATAAATACTGCAGGAGCATTAGTCAGCCCAAAAGACATAACTCTGAATTCATAATTCCCATATCTGGTCCGGAATGCTGTCTTAGGAATAACGGCCTCTCGTACCCGTACCTGATGATAGCCTGACCGAAGGTCTATCTTCGAAAAATATTTGGCACCCTGCAACTGATCAAACAAGTCATCAATTCTGGGGAGGGGGTGTTTATTCTTTATGGTTACCTTATTCAGCTGCCGATAATCAATACACATACGCAGCGACCCGTCTTTCTTACGCACGAATAATACCGGAGCCCCCCAAGGCGAAGTACTGAGCCTGATAAAGCCTTTTTCTAACAGATCCTTCAACTGCTCTTTCAGTTCTTTCAATTCCACTGGTGCCATTCTGTACGGGGGAATAGATATCGGCTGAGTATCTGGAAGCAAATCAATAGTAAATTCTATCTCCCGCTCTGGAGGAAGGCCTTGGAAGCTCTTCTGGGAACACATCTGGAAATTCATTAACCACGGGAACTGACTGAAGAGTCGGCGTTTCTGCTCTCAAGTCTTGTACCCGAACCAGATGATAAAAATAACCCTTCCTGATCATTTTCTTCGCCTTAAGGTATGAAATAAACTTACCTTTCGGCGATGCTGTATTACCGGCCCATTCTATAACTGACTCCCCGGGAAACTGGAAACGAACTACCTTATTTTGGCAGTCAACATTAGCATAACAGGAGGCTAGCCAGTCCATTCCCATAATAACATCAAACTCGACCATATCTAATTCCAGCAGATCTGCCTTAGTGTCACGGCCACATACAATTACAGAACAGTTTTTATATACCTGATTTGCTACAATAAAGTCCCCAATCGGTGTGGCTACCTCAAACGGCTCTATAGGTTCAGACGTTATACCAATTTTACTAGCAACTAGAGGCGAAATATATGACAAAGTCGAACCTGGATCAATCAATGCATACACAGACCGAGAGAAAACCAATAATGTACCTGTAACGACATTAGGCGATGCCTCCTGATCCTGGCGGCTGGACAGAGCATAAATGCGGTTCGAAGGACCGCTAGTACTAGAAGCTCCACCACGGCCTCTGCCGCGACCCGCTGGTGCTGAAGTACCCGGCCCCGTAGGGCGCATAGCCACTGATGAAGATGAAGACCCGGCGGCTGATCCAGTAGGCTGCGCAGCACCACCCGAACTACCCTTATACGGGCAATCTCTCACAGAATGGCCCTGACGGCCACAAGAAAAACATGCACCGGTGGCTCTGTAGCACTCCCCAGGATGGTATCTGCCACAGTAAGAACACTGAGGCCTAGGTGACCTCGTCTGACCAGAACCCCTGTCTGTCCGCGAACCTGAAGCCCTAGAGCTCTGACCTACTCCGGAATAACCTGGGCTATCAAATCTGCGACCTGTAGGCTATGGAGGTGCGCTCTGTGCCGGCTGGGATAGATGTCTGCTAGGCTGCTGCGGCTCCTGAGGCTGCCTGCCCCGAGAATCTCCAGAATACCCAGATGATCTGGCCCTCTTGGGCTGTCTCCCATCCTGGCTCCTATCAGGCTGACGCTCCCTATGCCGGTCCTCCATGCCCTGGGCGTGGGCCTGAATCCGGGCAATATCCATGCCGGGCTGAGCAGCCAATACCAAACAGTTGTCGACAAAATAACGGTCTAGCCCCATAATATACCTGTGCATCCTGTCAGCCATAGTAGCTACCACAGCAGGTGTGTATCGGGCCAATGAGTCGAACTCCATACTGTACTCTCGAACACTGCGACCCCTCTGTCTCAGCAATAAGAATCTGTCAGCCTTGGCCCGCCGTAACTCCGGAGGCAGAAAATGACTAAGAAAAGCCTGAGAAAAATCATCCCAAACTGCTGGGGGAGCGCCGTCACCTCTGGATAACTCCCATGACTCGTACCAATTTGCCGCTATATCATGCAACCGGTACGAAGCCAATGTGACTGACTCTGTCGCGGAAGCATTAATAAAATGTAAGGTGCGCCCCATCTTCCTGATGAACTCCTCGGGATCCTCCTCGGGCTTTGTCCCGAAGAACTCTGGAGGGCCACAAGTCAAGAACTCACGGGCTCTCGAACTGTCACGCCTGTAAGCCCGGTCACCTCCCAGTCCGTGCCCCTGAACCTGTCCTGCCACAAGTCTGGTCAATAGCTGGACTGCCTCTCTCATAGTCTGATCCTCAGTCCCTGGCCGTGGAGCTGGGGGCTCAGGTACTGGGATCTCGGGAGCTGGCGGTGGAGCCGCCCCGCGACCTGCAGCTGCTGTTGCTCCAATATCCTCTACGTGTGGCGGTGTGGAAGAGCCCTCTGCCGGGGTAAAATATCAAGAGCAATATGAGCATGGGCCCTGGTAACCCTCTGGGCCCGACTAGTCTCTCCCACAGCTGCTGCCTTGGCCTTTTGGGCCGCTGTCGCCTTTTTTGGAGGCATAATGTCACGACCCATCCCCGTAGGCCATGACTAGTGCCCGATCTGGGCACTCACACGCATTCTAGTATATGGCAGAAGCCGATAAGGCTTTATTTCAAATTTAGCTAAATTTTTAGAAAATTTTTGGCAGAGTTTCCTTTGTTTTACGGACTATCCCATATATCCTGCACGCAGAAAATACCAACAAAGGCCACACAGGGCCAACAAAGCAACGTTTAAATATATGCGGACCGGCCGCCGCGGCGAATGGGATCGCCCAAACACAACATAAGCACCCAACTGTACAGAAAGATCCCAACCCACAAACATGTCCACAGACCTCTAACAGACCGACAGAATCATATGACGGGACAGGGCCCCGCCGTACCCATGAACGAGAATATACATATATAGAAGTGACAGACTATACCAAAAGATGGCTCTGAATAAAAGAGCGCTCCAAGAATAGCAGAATGAGATCCTAAGCAGACGGATCAGCAAACCTGTCGTCGATACCTGCGCGGCATGGAAACGCAGCCCCCGAAGAAAGGGGGTCAGTACGAAATATGTACTGAATATGTAAAGCCTGAGTTGCAGAAACAAAATCATAACTGGTGCAGATCATACAGAAAGTAAACGGAAAATCCAAAGTATCAGATACATATTTCCAAAACATGCAGAGTGTGTACAGAACATATGTCATATCAAATCCGGCCCCTGCCAAGGGACTCGGCAGACAGAACGTGGCCACCCTCCCGACGCTGGTGCCACAACACAGAAGAATCAGAATAGGGGCATAACCCCGTAACATAATATGTCATATCAGATGGCCATAGTTAATCATATCAGAACGAACGTACATGGCACAGCATACTCCACAAACCCATGTACGCATATACCTGCCCCCTCACATCGAGGCACGGCGAACAATGCAGGGGATTACGCTTGACAACATATCCTGGCCCGGGCTCAGTGTGGGAAACATTGGGGCATCCACGAATAGAGTCGTGAGAAACTAATGCAAGTAAAATATCATAAATGTTTCCATAGACTCGATGAGGCATATCAAAGACAAACCGATCCGATGAAGTCGGAAGGAATCATAGTAAATGAGTTTCGAGTATCAAAACAATTTATCAGACTTAATGGAATATTTAAAACCATATTAGTTAGGTAATTAAAAGGGTAGTCGAAACATTTCTTTCAAAAATCGTTCACAAAGGGGACTTTAGTACATTAAGGGCAAAACCGGGAATAGCGGGCCCACCTCGGAACAAGCAAGACGGTGGGCTCAAATTACGCCCTTTAAGCTTATGGGGTCACCTATAAAGGTTCTACGGACATTCTATAGCTTTTCAAGGAGTTTAGAGAAAGTTTGCATAATTTCAGGAAAAGCATATCAAAATGGTTCAATTCTACTGAAGGAAAAACTGAGATTTTCTCTTACGGATTCCGATGGCCAAGAAGGTCTTTTGAGGCCCGAATCCGATCCTAAAACACTTAGACATGCCAAAAGAAGGATCGGGGTAGTTTTACATACCTTTCATGCTCCTTACGCCTTTCCAAACTCACTTCCCGTTTCGTCAAAAATCTGCAAATGGTCAAGTTTACCAATTGTAAGTTATAGATGCTACAAATTCAATTCAACTCTTATTTGTCTACCGAAATTTCGGCAGCACTTCCCCTATACATATGGCACCCCCGAGAATTCAACTCGGCTCACAATCATCAACAACAACCCAAACAACAACATCAACATCAACAACAAACACTAGAAACACAATATGGCACAACTAGTTCTACTTGCCGACATAATGCCATAACCTTCATTTCAACTTCAATTTCCAACCAATATCAATGATTTCACATACATTACCAAACTAGACCATCCCAACATAGATTAGAAGCGTTTCATATGGTTTCCTTAAATTATACACATGATATACATAATATACAAACTTTCCGCCAAAGTCGTAACTCATTCAAAACTTCTAATCTTTGGCATACATATTCATAATATGTTTCTAGCTTCCAACTTCATCAATACTCATCATAATTTGCAACGTAATAACTTCACTTTCATAATGTCGTAAAATCGTTCTAAAACGACATAAACTTCTACATTCCATTTCAAAGCAACCTCATATCATTTTACTTTCATTTATATTGCAAGAATCACAATAACACAACTAACACACTAAACAAACTTAATCCATTTCCATCCCACACACTCCATACCACACGGCCAAACACCCCACTACCAACTTCTATCAAATTCATTCAACTTTCATTCCCAACATGCATTTCACCACAACCACAACTACAATATAACATAAATTCAACACATTATAGGTATACAATCCACACATACTCACGGCTACATATACATACCACACACCCACTTTGCAAACTTCCATTTCTCCATACAATCAACTCATTTCTACATACTACAACATAAACATGACTTCATAACACAATAAAAAGAGATGAATTCTTACCTTTTTCCCTAGTCTTCTTCACTTGAGTGAATGGTCACTTTGATGAATTTAATGCTCCTCTCTCCAAACCAACTACACCAAGTTGAAAAGGGCACTCACTTTAGTAGGAATCCAACAAGAACAAAATTTTAGAAGCAAGATTTTTGGTAGCAAATTTTCTATGGCCAAGTCGAACCCTCCCTTTATTTTCTCTTGTTTTTGCTTTGCTCTTTCATGAATCTTCTAAGGGATGAAGATTGTGTAATATATGATATATACACTATGGTCCCTTAGTTAATTTTTTTTTGCACATGGGAAAAATTTATACAACATGGGCTTGGGCCACTAAGTTGGCCGGCCACCCTTCATCCTTGGGCCTAATTTTTCTTTCAATTATTTGGGCCCAATGGATTATAATTCCCGCTTTGTAATTCCCGAAACTAATTTTCGAAATGCCAAATTTGCCCTTAACGTTTCTCGACACTTCCATATTAATATTCTTTCATAACAACTCAAGGGTTACATAAATTCAATTATGACCTTATTTCATACAAGTCCAAATTATTTCCAATTTTCCAAAGGTGTGAAAACACGGGATATAACATCCTCCCCCCCTTTAGAACATTCGTCCTCGAATGTAAAATTAATCTTATAGGGTTTGAAAACACTTTGGGGGAGTTCGTGGTTACAAACAACACATATGACATACGATTGGCATTGAAATGAAATTAAGCAGGGGTTTAAGGTTACCTGTGGACACAGGGACCAGATGAGGATATTTCTTCTTCATTTCTTCCTCGGACTCCCAGGTCATTTCCTCCCAATTATTATTCCGCCACAGCACCTTAACAGAGGCTACATCCTTGTTCCGGAGCTTTCTTACCTGGCGGTCCAAAATGGCTACGGGCTGCTCCTCGTAAGATAACTGCTCCGTCACCTGAATATCATCCGCAAGAAATATCCTGGAGGGATCACCAATGCATTTGCGGAGCATAGACACATGGAACACCGGATGTACCGCTTCCAAATCTGATGGCAGATCTAACTCATAGGCGACATTTCTAATTTTTCTAATAACCTGATAAGGCCCAATATAACGCGGACTAAGCTTACCCTTTTTGCCGAACCGCATTACGCCTTTCATAGGCGATACCTTTAGAAATACCCAATCACCAACCTGGAATTCCAAAGGATGACGCCGTTTATCAGCGTATGATTTCTGTCGACTCTGGGCTGCCAATAGTCGCTCCCGGATAAGTTTCACCTTATCAACTGCCTGCTGGACCATATCTGGGCCGATTAATTCTGTCTCGCCAATATCAAACCAGCCAATCGGTGACCTGCATTTCCTACCATATAAAGCCTCGTACGGAGCCATCTGGATGCTGGAATGGTAGCTTTTATTATAAGAAAATTCAATCAATGGAAAGTGATCCTCCCAGCTGCCTCTGAAATCAATAACGCAGGCCCGCAACATATCTTCAAGTGTCTGGATAGTGCGCTCGGCCTGTCCGTCACTCTGAGGATGGAAAGCTGTGCTCAGGCTCAGCTGGGTCTCTAATCCTTCCTGAAAAGATCTCCAGAAGTTCGTTGTGAACTGAGCACCTCTGTCAGTGATAATAGATATAGGAACTCCATGAAGCTTCACTATTTCTTTAATATAAAGCCTGGCATAATCCTCGGCGGAATAAGTAGTCCTGACGGGGAGAAAATGGGCTGATTTTGTCAGCCTATCAACAATAACCCAGATGGAATCATACTTCCGTGGAGTGCGAGGCAACCCTGTAATGAAGTCCATATTAATGATCTCCCACTTCCACGTCGGAATTTCCATTTCCTGCAACAGTCCACCCGGTTTCTGGTATTCAATCTTGACCTGCTGACAATTGGGACACTGGGCGACGAACTCTGCGATATCCCGTTTCATGCCATCCCACCAGTATAAGCATCGGAGATCATGGTACATCTTCGTAGACCCAGGATGGACCGAATAGCGAGCATAATGTGCCTCGCTCATAACCTGCTGCCGAAGGCCTGCAATATCAGGTACACACAACCTGCCCCTGAATAATAAAGTCCCGTCCGGAGTGAACTCGAACGGAGTCTTCTCCTTATCATAGGCTGTGTCTCTGTATCGTGCCAAAACAGGATCTTCATATTGATGTCGTTTGATATCTTCCTTAATAGATGATTCAGAAACCCCTCGCACAGAAATCCGTGTACCTCCAGATTCGGCCAGACGAACCCCAAGATTAGCCAACTGATGAAGGTCACGCACTATCTCTCTCCTGTCCGGCTGTAAATCTGCCAAGCTGCCCATAGATTTCCGGCTAAGCGCATCTGCCACAACATTAGCCTTTCCCGAATGATACAGAATATCCACATCATAGTCCTTCAGGAGCTCCAGCCACCTCCGCTGCCGCAAATTAAGCTCTTTCTGTCTGAAAATATACTGGAGACTCTTATGATCTGTATAGATATCAACATGAACGCCATATAAATAATGTCTCCATATCTTCAGGGCATGGATCACCGCTGCAAGCTCCAGATCGTGAGTAGGATAATTCTTTTCATGCCTTTTCAATTGCCGAGAAGCATAAGCTATAACTCTACCGTGCTGCATCAATACACAGCCCAATCCCACGCTAGAAGCGTCACAATAAATAACATATCCATCGGGTCCCTCTGGAAGAGTCAGAACTGGGGCTGTAGTCAGCTTCTCTTTCAGCAACTGGAAGTTTCGTTCACAAGCATCAGTCCACTGGAACTTGGCTCCCTTCTGAGTTAGCCTTGTCAAAGGCGTTGAAATAGAAGCAAACTTTTCCACAAATCTTCTGTAATAGCCCGCTAACCCCAGGAAACTACGTACCTCGGTGGGCGTCGTGGGTCTGGGCCAATTTTTCACGGCCTCAATCTTCTGTGTATCCACTCGGACACCATCAGCTGCAATAATATGCCCCAGAAATGCCACTGAAGCCAGCCAGAATTCACATTTAGAAAATTTTGCATATAATTTCTGACGCAGAAGTACCCCCAATACCGCTCTCAGATGATCTGCGTGCTCTGCCTCGGATCGAGAATAAACCAGAATATCATCGATAAATACAATTACGAACATATCCAAGAATGGCCTGAATACCCGATTCATTAAATCCATGAATACCGCAGGAGCATTAGTCAGCCCAAAAGACATAACTCTGAATTCATAATGCCCATATCTGGTCCGGAATGCTGTCTTAGGAATATCGGCCTCCCGTACCCGTACCTGATGATAGCCAGACCGAAGATCTATCTTCGAAAAATACTTGGCGCCCTGCAACTGATCAAACAAATCGTCAATTCTGGGGAGGGGGTATTTATTCTTTATGGTTACCTTATTCAGCTGTCGATAATCAATACACATACGCAACGACCCGTCTTTCTTACTTACAAATAATACCGGGGCTCCCCAAGGCGAAGTGCTGGGTCTAATGAAGCCTTTTTCTAACAGATCCTTCAACTGCTCTTTCAGTTCTTTCAATTCTGCCGGTGCCATTCTGTACGGGGGAATAGATATCGGCTGAGTATCTGGAAGCAAATCAATAGTAAAATCTATCTCCCGCTCTGGAGGAAGGCCTGGAAGCTCTTCTGGGAACACATCTGGAAATTCATTAACCACGGGAACTGACTGAAGAGTCGGCGTTTCTGCTGTCAAGTCTTGTACCCGAACCAGATGATAAAAATAACCCTTTCTGATCATTTTCTTTGCCTTAAGGTATGAAATAAACTTACCTTTCGGCGATGCTGTATTACCGGCCCATTCTATAACTGGCTCCCCAGGAAACTGGAAACGAACTACCTTACTTTGGCAATCAACATTAGCATAACAGGAGGCTAGCCAGTCAATTCCCATAATAACATCGAACTCGACCATATCTAACTCCACCAGATCTACCTTAGTGTCACGGCCACATACAATTACAGAACAGTTCTTATATACCTGTTTTGCTACAATAAAGTCCCCAATCGGTGTGGCTACCTCAAACGGCTCTATAGGTTCAGATGTTATACAATTTTACAAGCAACCAGAGGCGAAATATATGACAAAGTCGAACCTGGATCAATCAATGCATACACAGACCGAGAGAAAACCAATAATGTACCTGTAACGACATTAGGCGATGCCTCCTGATCCTGGCGGCTGGACAGAGCATAGATGCGGTTCGAAGGACCGCTAGTACCAGAAGCTCCACCACGGCCTCTGCCGCGACCCGCTGATGCTGAAGTACCTGGCCCCGTAGGGCGCATAGCCACTGATGAAGATGAAGACCCGGCGGCTGATCCGGTAGGCTGCGCTGCACCACCCGAACTACCCTTATACGGGCAATCTCTCACAGAATGGCCCTGGCGGCCACAAGAAAAACATGCACCGGTGGCTCTGTAGCATTCCCCAGGATGGTATCTGCCACAGTAAGAACACTGAGGCCTAGGTGGCCTCGTCTGACCAGAACCCCTGTCTGTCCGCGAACCTGAAGCCCTGGAGCTCTGACCTGTAGGCTGTGGAGGTGCGCTCTGTGCCGGCTGGGATAGATGTCTGCTAGGCTGCTGCGGCTCCTGAGGCTGCCTGCCCCGAGAATCTCCAGAATACCCAGATGATCTGGCCCTCTTGGGCTGTCTCCCATCCTGGCTCCTATCAGGCTGACGCTCCCTATGCCGGTCCTCCATGCCCTGGGCGTGGGCCTGAATCCGGGCAATATCCATGCCGGGCTGAGCAGCCAATACCAAACAGCTGTCGACAAAATAACGGTCCAGCCCCATAATATACCTGGGCATCCTGTCAGCCATAGTAGCTACCACAGCAGGTGCGTATCGGGCCAATAAGTCGAACTCCATACTGTACTCTCGAACACTGCGACCCCTCTGTCTCAGCAATAAGAATCTGTCAGCCTTGGCCCGCCGTAACTCCGGAAGCAGAAAGTGGCTAAGAAAAGCCTGAGAAAAATCATCCCAAACTGCTGGGGGAGCGTCGTCACCTCTGGATAACTCCCATGACTCGTACCAATTTGCCGCTACATCATACAACCGGTATGATGCCAATGCAACTGACTCTGTCTCGGAAGCATTAATAAACTGTAAGGTGCGCCGCATCTTCCTGATGAACTCCTCGGGATCCTCCTCGGGCTTTGTCCCGAAGAACTCTGGAGGGCCATAAGTCAAGAACTCACGGGCTCTCGAACTGTCACGCCTGTAAGCCCGGTCACCTCCCGGTCCGTGCACCTGAACCTGTCCTGCCACAAGTCTAGTCAGTAGCTGGACTGCCTCTCTCATAGTCTGATCCTCAGTCCCTGGCCGTGGAGCTGGAGGCTCAGGTACTGGAATCTCGGGAGCTGGCGGTGGAGCCGCTCCTCGACCTGCAGCTGCTGCTGCTGCAATCTCCTCTACGTGTGGCGGTGTGGAAGAGCCCTCTGCCGGGGGCAAAATATCAGGAGCAATATGAGCATGGGCCCTGGTAACCCTCTGGGCCCGACTAGTCTCTCCCACAGCTGCTGCCTTGGCCTTTTGGGCCGCTGTCGCCTTTTTTGGAGGCATAACTGCAAATGTAACAATTCGTTAGGGAGGAATCATCCTGATAACACAGCTCTATCGCACGATCTAAGACAGAAAGAAGGGTAGTATCCTAAATGCCCTGTAGCCTCCCGTTTATAGGTGTGGTGCACAACACACCGATAAACAAGACTCTACTAGACACGGTCTGTAGACATTCCGAGGACGAACCGCTCTGATACCACTTTTGTCACGACCCATCCCTGTAGGCCATGACTAGTGCCCGATCTGGGCACTCACACGCATTCTAGTATATGGCAGAAGCCGATAAGGCTTTATTTCAAATTTAGCTAAATTTTTAGAAAAATTTCGGCAGAGTTTCCTTTGTTTTACGGACTATCCCATATATCCTGCACGCAGAAAATACCAACAAAGGCCACACAGGGCCAACAAAGCAACGTTTAAATATATGCGGACCGGCCGCCGCGGCGAATGGGATCGCCCAAACACAACATAAGCACCCAACTGTACAGAAAGATCCCAACCCACAAACATGTCCACAGACCTCTAACAGACCGACAGAATCATATGACGGGACAGGGCCCCGCCGTACCCATGAACGAGAATATACATATATAGAAGTGACAGACTATACCAAAAGATGGCTCTGAATAAAAGAGCGCTCCAAGAATAGCAGAATGAGATCCTAAGCAGACGGATCAGCAAACCTGTCGTCGGTACCTGCGCGGCATGGAAACGCAGCCCCCGAAGAAAGGGGGTCAGTACGAAATATGTACTGAATATGTAAAGCCTGAGTTGCAGAAACAAAATCATAACTGGTGCAGATCATACAGAAAGTAAACGGAAAATCCAAAGTATCAGATACATATTTCCAAAACATGCAGAGTGTGTACAGAACATATGTCATATCAAATCCGGCCCCTGCCAAGGGACTCGGCAGACAGAACGTGGCCACCCTCCCGACGCTGGTGCCACAACACAGAAGAATCAGAATAGGGGCATAACCCCGTAACATAATATGTCATATCAAATGGCCATAGTAAATCATATCAGAACAAACGTACATGGCACAGCCTACTCCACAAACCCATGTACGCATATACCTGCCCCCTCACATCGAGGCACGGCGAACAATGCAGGGGATTACGCTTGACAACATATCCTGGCCCGGGCTCAGTGTGGGAAACATTGGGGCATCCACGAATAGAGTCGTGAGAAACTAAGGCAAGTAAAATATCATAAATGTTTCCATAGACTCGATGAGGCATATCAAAGACAAACCGATCCGATGAAGTCGGAAGGAATCATAGTAAATGAGTTTCGAGTATCAAAACAATTTATCAGACTTAATGGAATATTTAAAACCATATTAGTTAGGTAATTAAAAGGGTAGTCGAAACATTTCTTTCAAAAATCGTTCACAAAGGGGACTTTAGTACATTAAGGGCAAAACCGGGAATAGCGGGCCCACCTCGGAACAAGCAAGGCGGTGGGCTCAAATTACGCCCTTTAAGCTTATGGGGTCACCTATAAAGGTTCTACGGACATTCTATAGCTTTTCAAGGAGTTTAGAGAACGTTTGCATAATTTCAGGAAAAGCATATCAAAATGGTTCAATTCTACTGAAGGAAAAACTGAGATTTTCTCTTACGGATTCCGATGGCCAAGAAGGTCTTTTGAGGCCCGAATCCGATCCTAAAACACTTAGACATGCCAAAAGAAGGATCGGGGTAGCTTTACATACCTTTCAAGCTCCTTACGCCTTTCCAAACTCACTTCCCGTTTCGTCAAAAATCTGCAAATGGTCAAGTTTACCAATTGTAAGTTATAGATGCTACAAATTCAATTCAACTCTTATTTGTCTACCGAAATTTCGGCAGCACTTCCCCTATACATATGGCACCCCCGAGAATTCAACTCGGCTCACAATCATCAACAACAACCCAAACAACAACAACAACATCAACATCAACAACAAACACTAGAAACACAATATGGCACAACTAGTTCTACTTGCCGACATAATGCCATAACCTTCATTTCAACTTCAATTTCCAACCAATTTCAATGATTTCACATACATTACCAAACTAGACCATCCCAACATAGATTAGAAGCGTTTCATATGGTTTCCTTAAATTATACACACGATATACATAATATACAAACTTTCCGCCAAAGTCGTAACTCATTCAAAACTTCTAATCTTTGGCATACATATTCATAATATGTTTCTAGCTTCCAACTTCATCAATACTCATCATAATTTGCAACTTAATAACTTCACTTTCATAATGTCGTAAAATCGTTCTAAAACGACATAAACTTCTACATTCCATTTCAAAGCAACCTCATATCATTTTACTTTCATTTATATTGCAAGAATCACAATAACACAACTAACACACTAAACAAACTTAATCCATTTCCATCCCACACACTCCATACCACACGGCCAAACACCCCACTACCAACTTCTATCAAATTCATTCAACTTTCATTCCCAACATGCATTTCACCACAACCACAACTAGAATATAACATAAATTCAACACATTATAGGTATACAATCCACACATACTCACGGCTACATATACATACCACACACCCACTTTGCAAACTTCCATTTCTCCATACAATCAACTCATTTCTACATACTACAACATAAACATGACTTCATAACACAATAAAAAGAGATGAATTTTTACCTTTTTCCCTAGTCTTCTTCACTTGAGTGAATGGTCACTTTGATGAATTTAATGCTCCTCTCTCCAAACCAACTACACCAAGTTGAAAAGGGCACTCACTTTAGTAGGAATCCAACAAGAACAAAATTTTAGAAGCAAGATTTTTGGTAGCAAATTTTCTATGGCCAAGCCGAACCCTCCCCTTTATTTTCTCTTGTTTTTGCTTTGCTCTTTCATGAATCTTCTAAGGGATGAAGATTGTGTAATATATGATATATACACTATGGTCCCTTAGTTAATTTTTTTTTTTGCACATGGGAAAAATTTATACAACATGGGCTTGGGCCACTAAGTTGGCCGGCCACCCTTCATCCTTGGGCCTAATTTTTCTTTCAATTATTTGGGCCCAATGGATTATAATTCCCGTTTTGTAATTCCCGAAACTAATTTTCGAAATCCCAAATTTGCCCTTAACGTTTCTCGACACTTCCATATTAATATTCTTTCATAACAACTCAAGGGTTACATAAATTCAATTATGACCTTATTTCATACAAGTCCAAATTATTTCCAATTTTCCAAAGGTGTGAAAACACGGGATATAACACATAACTGCAAATGTAACAATTCGTTAGGGAGGAATCATCCTGATAACACAACTCTATCGCACGATCTAAGACAGAAAGAAGGGTAGTATCCTAAATGCCCTGTAGCCTCCTGTTTATAGGTGTGGTGCACAACACACCGATAAACAAGACCCTACTAGACACGGTCTGTAGACATTCCGAGGACGAACCGCTCTGATACCACTTTTGTCACGACCCAACCCCGTATGCCGTGACTAGTGCCCGATCTGGGCACTCAAACACATTCTAATATACAGCAGAAGCCGACGCAGCTTTATTTCAAATTTAGCTAATTTCCAGAAAAATTTCGGCAGAGTTTCCTTTGTTTTACGGACTATCCCATATACCCTGCACGCAGAAAATACCAACAAAGGCCATACAGGGCCAACAGAGTAACATTTAAATATATGCGGACCGGCCGCCGCGGCGAATGGGATCGCCCAAACACAACATATACACACAGCTGTACAGAAAGATCCCAACCCACAAACATGTCTACAGACCTCTAAATGGACCAACAGAATCATATGGCGGGACAGGGCCCCGCCGTACCCATGAACGAGAATATACACATATAGAAGTAATAGACTGTACCAAAAGATGGCTCTGAATAAAAGAGCGCTCCAAAAATAGCAGAATGAGATCCTAAGCGGACGGATCAGCAAACCTGTCGTCGGTACCTGCGCGGCATGAAGACGCAGCCCCCGAGGAAAGGGGGTCAGTATGAAATATGTACTGAATATGTAAAGCCTGAGTTGCAGAAACAAAATCATAACTGGTGTAGAACGTACAGAATAAACAGAAAAATCCAAAGTATCAGATACATAATTTCAAAACATGCAGAGTGTGTACAGAAACATATGCCATATCAAATCCGGCACCTGCCAAGGGACTCGGTAGACAGAACGTGGCCACCCTCCCGACGCTGGTGCCACAACACAGAAGAATCAGAATGGGGCATAACCCCGTCACATATTATATCATATCAGATGTTCATAGCAAATCATATCAGAACAAGCGTACATGGCACAGCATACTCCACAAACCCATGTACGCGTATACCTGCCCCCTTACATCGAGGCACGACGAACAATGCAAAGGATCACGCTTGACAACATATCCTGGCCCGGGCTCAGTGTGGGAATCATTGGGGCATCCACGAATGGAGTAGTGAGAGACTAATGCAATTAAAATATCATAAATGTTTTCAAGGACTCAATGAGACATATCAAGGGCAAACAAATCCAATGAAGTCGGACGGGATCATAATAAAAGCATTTCGGACATCATAATAAATTACAGAAGTATAACCTTCCTGAAGTCGTTCCGAGTGTCAAAATAATTTATCAGACTTAATAGAATATTTAAAACCATATTCGTTAGGTAATTAAAAGGGTAGTCGAAACGTTTCTTTCAAAAATCGTTCGAAAAGTAGACTTTAGTACATTAAGGGCAAAACCGGGAATAGCGGGCCCACCTCGGAACAAGCAAGCCGGTGGGCTCCAATTACGCCCTTTAAGCTTATGGGGTCACCTATAAAGGTTCTACGGACATTCTATAGCTTTTCAAGGAGTTTAGAGAAAGTTTGCATAATTTCAGGAAAAGCATATCAAAATGGTTCAATTCTACTGAAGGAAAAACTGAGATTTTCTCTTGCGGATTCCGATGGCCAAGAAGGTCTTTTGAGGCCCGAATGCGATCCTAAAACACTTAGACATGCCAAAAGAAGGATCGGGGTAGCTTTACATACCTTTTGAGCTTTTTAAGCCTATCCAAGCTCACTCTCCGTTTCGTCGAAAATCTTTTCCTCTAGTCTTCTTTACTTGAATGTATGGTCACTTTGATGAAATAAGTGCTTCTCTCTCCAAACCAACTACACCAAGTTGAGAAGGGACCTTGAATTAGTAGGAAAACCACAAAAAAAAAATTTAGGAGCAAGATTTTTGGTGGTGATTTTTGGCACCTCAAACCCGAAACCCTATCTCTTTTCTTGCTTGGCTTGCTTTGTTTTTTCTTTCTTCTATTCATTCTCTTGAATCTTCTACTATATAGCCAATTAATCACATGGGAATTTAATTAATTCCCATGGGCTTGGATCCCCCTATGTGGCCGGCCAAGCCTTGGCTTTCGGCCTCTCTTTACTTAATTTTTTTTTCCAAGCCCAATTGATCAAATTCTTATTTTGTAATCCCCGAAACTAATTTCCAAAATTCTAAAATCTCCCTTAGTCTTGTTCGTCACTCCCACATCAATATTAGTTCATGCACAACTCCTATGTCATATAAAATCAACTTGACCTTAACTCTCAAAGATCCAAGATATTTCAAATTTTCCAAACGCGTGAAAACACGGGATATAACAGTATGAGTGCCCGGGAATATAGCCTTCAATTTAATTCGTTAGCTAGATATGCCCCGACTATGGTGGCTGACATGGGAGATAGAGTGCATCGTTTCTTGAGCGGCTTGGGGCCACATTTATTTAAAGATTGCTTAACGGCTTCGTTGCAAGATGGGATGAATATTTCCCGAATACAAGCCCATGCCCAGAACTTAGAGGGACGACCGCAACCACAAAAAAGTGATCTTGATATTGATAGAAGGCAAAGCAAGAGGGCCAGATCTATGGGGGCAGGATAGGGTCAGAGTTCGAGGGCCTCAGATTCTCAGTTCAGGGAAGATTATAGTCAGAGGAGACCCCCAGTACCGCGATGCAGCCAGTGCGGTAGATTGCATTCCGGACAATGTCGCCAAGGTTCGGATGCTTGCTATGCCTGCGGCCAGGTTGGGCATATGATGCAAGATTGCCCATCGGTGAGTGGTAGAGTTGGGGTTCAGCCCACAGTATCGGTGGCTGGTTCATCTTCAGTGCGCCCGATAGGTCAGACTTCCCAGATGCTAGCAGGCCGAGATAGAGGTAGAGGGGGAGCGTCCACTTCAGGCGCCACTCAGCCCCGTGTGTATGCTTTAGCGGGACGACAGGATCTTGAGTCCTCCCCAGATATGGTCACAGGTATATTATCCATATTTTTTCGTGATGTGTATGCATTGATATATCCGGGTTCTACATTCTCTTATATTACTCCATATGTTGCTGGTTGTATTGGGGTGAAAGCCGAGCCAATCAAACCATTTGAGGTATCTACTCCAGTTGGTGATCTTGTGATAGCTACACAAGTATAGAGAAATTGTGTACTTGTGATACGCAATCGCCAAACAAAAGCCGATTTAATTGAGCTGGAAATGCTAGATTTCGATGTGATTATGGGTATGGATTGGTTGGCCTCATTGTCACGACCCGACTAGGGGCCGTGACGAGTACCCGATACTTGTACCGAGCACCCCTTCGCTATCCTGTATGAACAGTGGCACATTTTTTTTTCATTAACATTAGCAGTAAACTTTCTAATATCGCGTTACACCGGGACGCGAACCATTCAAAATACAATACGTTTAACTGTACATAGCTGACTGTGTATATCTGTCTACGAGCCTCTAGACATAGTACCTTTATACATAGAAAGGGCCTAGTACTGTCGCGCCGAAAATACATACACAAAATAGTACCAATGATATGAGGCTCCGGAACGACTGGAGCGCTGCCCAATGCTGCAGATAGAGCCCTAGAGACCCGGTCCGTATACCTGCTAACCTGCGCGGCATGAACGCAGCGTCCACAAGAAGGGACGTCAGTACGAATAATGTACCGAGTATGTAAGGCATGGAAAACAATGCAAGCAGTAACATAGAGTACAATCAATAATAATATCACGGAGCCATAGGGCGTATAACGAGGCAAGAACGTAACCTGTACATAGGAAGGCCCCTATTTAGGCCGGTTGTCATGTAGGCTTGTCTTTTCATCTTTGAAACGTTTCTTTTCATGGGCATAGGAGTCAACATTTTTATATTTCTTATTCTCGTGTGCAGAAAACAGTACATTTCAATAACGGTATCTTTCATTCACATTTACAGACGCCGAATACATCGGCTCTCCCAACCCCCTCCCCAACGGTGACCCAACACATTACATTACATATGTATCATACATCATATATATATGTATACAGTCGCCGCGTACGGCTCTTCCCATATCCCGCGTCCGGGCATCCCGTGTCCAGGATGGAATCCAGCTGAATCAGGTGGTGATATAACAGTGGCCCTTCCCTTTTCCCCATACACACATACGTATACATTTCTTATATACAATTTACTTTATCTTATATATATATATACATATCCATACACATATACCCGTTTTATATACATATATCATATAATCACACGAGGGAGCCAAGGAAAATCACGTATTCATCGGAGTGACATAAGGTCGGCGATCTCCGATTACATTACGGAATGCTAGTGATAGCTTTGTCTCACCTTGAAGGAACAAGTAATTTTAAGGCGAGACTATCAACGGAGAATAGTGTTACAGTAACCGTAGAATGAAATCGTGGGCATTATAGATGACAGTCATAGGCTTTGGAGTCTTAGAAAATAAAGTTATAACTAGAAGATATAAATACGATTTAGAAAATTAGTTTATCAATTTCATATTCACATTGGATCCTTAGCTTAGAAATCTCAGTCATCGGATCGTTCCGGTCGTACTTATCAAGCGCATTCTCTTGTCTAACATTGTCGTTATCATTATCCCATAGAAACACTCTTGTTAGAGTAGTCATAGTACTTTATCATTCGGTGACAAGATCGGGATCAAAGGTCCCCTTTGGATTCACCTTAAGTAAGTCAACCAAGACTATAGGGGAATCCGAGAGTAACGGGCCCACCTCGGGCCGGATGAAGTAGCGTATACGATTTACGTATGTCACGTGTCATAGCGTTACTCATATGGGTCTTAAGGTAATCGGGCCCCATTTATACAAGTTATAGGGGTCTAGGAGGTCTTTTCATCACTTTGCACACTTTCTACTTCAATTCGATTGAACGAAAAGTTGAAAACTGTAGGTGCGGATCCCGGGGATTAGGGTTGTCCCCGAGGCGCGTACCCGACTTATTACAACCAAGACATGCCATAGAAAGAAGGGTGAAGCCTTACATACCTCTTTTCGCTCCTTTTGCTATCCCAAATTCACGTCACAATCTCGTCGAAATCTGCGAATTGGTCATTTTTACCAAAACTTTCATTAGTATACTTTGACTTAAAATCTTAAGGAAACACTTTGCTACCGAAATTTCGGCAGCATTTCCTCTATAAGTGTACCAATCCCGAGAATAAGGCTCGGCCCAAAATCAACAACAACTATCCGGGAATGTAACCCGGCCAAACCAACCATGATATTAACAACACCCACGCTCATACGTTCAAGTACCAACATAAACCATTTAAACAAGATTCAAGAATGCCTCGGACAAACCACAAAATAGTCAAACAATTCAAACAACGCACCATAGAACCCAAAATCTTCCAACTTCCATAGGAACCATCACAACACATTCCTTTCTTCAAAATTCATAATCTATACCAACAAACCACTCTCTTACCACATTATCATCATGATTTACAAGAATTATATTAGGTTCACATTAGTTTCCACAACAAACCATAAACTACTATAATCTCAACTTTGAATCATTAAACTTCTTTTTTTTTTTTTTTTTGCGTTATAAAATCCACAACGACGCAACTAATATACTAAAATTAATTCCTCCCTTCTCCAATAGACAACACCATACGGCCACATCAACTACATACACACCCACACGGCCTCAATAACTACATGCTTATTTTCATGCAACTTTCATTTATTTTTATGCATTACAACCACAAGTAACACATTACATGGAATTAATCCAATCTTTCCATATTACAACACACACCCACGGCTAGCCACACTACACACACATGTTTCATGAATTAAATCCTTTTCCACACACTTCAACATACAGAAATCACCCATAACATAAGTAAAAGAGAATTGAACCATACCTTTCCATTCATCTTCCTCCATCTCTTGGCTAAGCCATATTTTTGCAAGAATAAATACCCTACTTGCTTCAACAACTCCACCATGTTAAAAAGCATCTTCCACATAGCAAGAAAACTAGAAGAACATAATCCTCCATGATCAAATTGGAGGGGCTGGTTTCGGCCAGCCCCCTTAGCCGAACCCTCACCTTATTTTTTTTTTTTTGTTTTGCTCTCCTTTTCTCTTGTCTTGAATTAGTTAGGCACTCATATATATATATATATATATGCATATAATCCAAGCATGTGAGGGGCACATGCCCCTCTCTAGAATGCTCTTCTCTTTTCTTTATGTTTCTTGAAAATTTTAAAAAGATGACTTAAATCCTCCTTGCCATGCAAGTTTGTCCATATGCATATTTGCCCTCCTATTTTCGGCCAACGTGGCCCTTTTAGGACTTCCTTGTGAAATTACCATTTTTCCCCTACGTTCCCACATTATTTCCATTGATCATTTTGCAAATTTTTCTTCTTGCCCTTAGCCTCTCACAATATTTTCATACTAATAATAGTCATGAATAATATTCATAACCACTTGTGCATCAATACAATTTTTTTGAAATTGGTTTTGCCCTTAACTTTCCACGACGATTTTGAATTACCCAAACGCTCAAGATACGGGCTGTAACACTCATGTTATGCTAGTGTTGATTGTCGGGTGAAAATAGTTCGATTTCAATTTCCGGGAGATCCCGTACTTGAATGGAAGGGTAATACAACATCTCCAAAAGGTAGGTTTATTTCCTACCTTAAGGCGAGAAAGATGATAGCTAAAGGGTATATTTATCATCTAGTCCGAGTACATGACACCGAAGCAACGTCGCCAACTTTCCAATTTGTTCCGGTAGTGAATGAATTTTCGAACGTATTTCCTGATGAGCTTCCAGGCCTGCCTCCAGAAAGAGAGATTGATTTCGCCATTGATGTGTTGCCGGACACCAAGCCTATTTCTATTCCTCCGTATCGAATGGCTCCGGCAGAATTGAAAGAGCTAAAGGCATAGTTGAAAGATTTGCTTGAAAATAGGTTTATTAGACCCAGTTCATCACCGTGGGGAGCACCAGTCTTGTTCGTGAGAAAGAAAGATGGTTCTCTTCGAATGTGCATTGATTATAGGCTGTTGAATAAGGTAACGATAAAGAACAAATATCCTCTCCCAAGGATTGATAATTTGTTTGATCAACTACAGGGTGCCAAGTGGTTTTCAAAAATAGACTTGAGTTCAGGCTATCATCAAGTGAGGGCTAGAGAAGAAGATATTCCCAAAACAACCTTCAGAACGAGATATGGCTATTATGAATTCCGGGTGATGTCGTTTGGGTTGACCAATGCTCCGGCATTGTTTATGAATTTGATGAATAATGTATTCAGGCCACTCTTGGACTTATTCGTGATAGTATTCATTAATGATATTCTGGTATACTCGCGCACAGAATCAGAACATGTAGATCATTTACGTATTGTTCTTGGAATTCTTCGAGCTCGAGAATTATATGCAAAATTTTCAAAGTGCGAGTTTTGGCTGAATTCTGTAACATTTCTGGGCCATGTTATTTCAGATGATGGTATTCGAGTCGACACTCAGAAAATTGAAGCTGTGAAGACTTAGCCAATGCCTATAACACCTACAGAGGTCCGTAGATTTCTGGGATTGGCATGCTACTATAGAAGATTCGTAGAGGGATTTTCCTCTATTTCAGCCCCATTGACGAAGCTAACCCAGAAGTCAGTTAAATTTCAGTGGAATGGTACTTGTGAACGCAGCATCCAAGAGTTGAAGGACAGATTAACCTCAGCTCCAGTCTTGACACTTCCAGAATGGCCGGATGGTTATGTTGTATATTCTGATGCTTCCGGCGTTGGGTTAGGATGTGTGTTAATGCAGCATGGTAAAGTCATTGCTTATGCTTCGAGACAGCTGCGAAAACATGAAAAGAACTATCCAGCTCATGATCTCGAATTGGCTGCAGTTATTCATCCATTAAAAATGTGGAGACACTACCTGTATGGTGTGCATGTCAATATTTATACAAATCACAAGATTCTTCAGTACATCTTCAAACAAAAGGAGTTGAATCTGCGACAGAGGCAGTGGTTAGAGTTATTGAAATATTACGATGTGAATATTTTATACCACCCCGGGAAAGCCGCTCATTTTTGTCCAATCAGAACCACATACTCGGCTGAAGACTATGCAAGGTTGTATCTCAAAGAAATTGTGCGACTCCACGGTATTCCACTATCCATTATTACAGATAGAGGATCCCAATTTACAGCCAAGTTCTGGAAGTCTTTCCAAGAAGTTCTAGGTACTCAAATGAAGCTTAGCACGACATTTCATCCGCAGACGGATGGGCAAGCCGAACGTACTATTCAGACCTTGGAATATATGCTACGAGCATGTGTGCTAGACTTCGGTGGTAGTTGGGATGATCACCTACCCCTTATTGAGTTTGCATACAACAATAGCTATCATTCTAGTATTCAGATGGCTCCGTATGAAGCTTTATATAGAAGGAAATGCAGATCCCCAATTTGATGGTTTGAAACAGGAGAAGTACATCTGATAGGCCCTGAATTGTTTCAACAAGCAGTAGAGAAAGTCAAAGTGATCCAAGATCGATTGTTGACAGCCCAAAGTCGCCAAAAATCTTATGCGGACAACCGCTGGCGAGACTTGGAATTTCAGGTTGATGATTGGGTATTTTTTAAGGTGTCGCCAATGAAGGGGGTGATGAGATTTGGAAATAAAGGAAAGTTAAGTCTTTGATACATTGGACCTTATAAGATTATCCGCAAGGGGGGTCATGTAGCCTATGAGTTGGACTTACCTTCAGAGTTTGAATCGGTTCATCCATTTTTTCATGTCTCAATGCTCCGCAAATGTGTTGGAGATCCTACGAGGATTGTTCCAATTGATGATGTGCAAGTGACAGAAAAGCTAACATATGAAGAAGTGCTCATTGCCATTCTAGACAGGCAAGTACGGAGACTTCGAAATAAGGAAGTAGCTTCAGTTAAAGTCTTGTGGCGAAACAACAACCGGGAAGAAATGACTTAGGAAGCAGAAGAGAGTATGAATTTCAAGTATCCGCACTTATTCCAACCCCCAGGACAGATTCATGATGAAACACCAAGATTTTGAGGTATGTATGCTTACTTTTAATGCTTTTGGTCGTGTGTGGCCAATTTATAGTGCTATTGTGTTGTGGCCCTGTGAGGCGATATTATTATGGGTTGTTGTGACAGGATGGTAGTGCCATATTACAGGGGAAACTCTGGCAAAAATTTCACAGAATTCCCAAGTGTCTAACATTCGAGGACGAATGTTCCAAAAAGGGGGGAGAATGTTACACCTTGTAAAATTCCCCGTTAATGTACAGTGAATAGGCTAGCGAAGAGCCCGACTTTTATGATGATTTGATAAGTAAGAAGTAGCATTTGATGACCCTAATAGAGATTCAAAGACATTTGACGTAAGGGAAGAAGGTTGTTAAGGAAAGTAAAGGATATGTTATGTGTCGGGTAAGAATTATAAGCGACAAGTTAGTGATGGCATAAAGACGCTTTAGAGGCGAGTGATAACGTCCCTTCGATTGGTATTGAGGTGTTAAACAAGTGTCAAGAAGGTTCCATAAGGATTGGAGATCAAACGAGTCTACGAGACGGAGTTCGAATGAACTGGGCATTATACGGCCCAACATACTGGTTGTATGTCTGGCCGTATAATTATCCCAGAATGCCATCACTCACTGGACCAAACATATGGCCCGTATAAATTGTACGAACCGTATATTGGTCCGTATAATGTGGTCGGGACTGATTTCATGAATTAATATAAGGACCTCTCTTTCATTTCATTTCACTTCTCTACACTTTAAGAAAACTCTAGAACACTCTCCAACATTCATCCACAAGAAATCAAAGGAAAACTGTCACACCCCGATCTCCCTAGGGTGTGATGGGCACCCGACCCCATATCTGGAGCCGAGCGAACCCGCTGACTCTTATTACACATATAAACTCGTGGATCAATTAAGAATAAAATACATAGTAAGCTCTCAATTTTTTTTTTCTTTTCATAAGTAAAGTCTACCATCATATGGGACCTGTGACATGAAACATAATAACATATCGACAGGCGAAGCCGTCTACAAAGTTGACACTCTATGCCCACGACTCTGTCTGCAAAGTCTCTAACCTCGAACATAGCGTCATAATACATATACTCTGACTTGGCAGCACTCCAGGACAAATGGAGCCTACCAACTCCGCTGGAACATCTTCTATGCTAACTTCGCATCCTTTGGGTGTACCTGCGCGGCATGAACGTAGCCCCCGAAGAAGAGGGGTCAGTACGAGTAATGTACTGAATATGTAAGGCAAGATTAGTAACTTAGCAAGAAATATGCGTATGAACAATAGCTGCATGGAAACATAGAACATGTCATAGGATAAAAGCGTAACCTGTACATATGAGTGCCGCTGAGGGCGGGTTCCATGCATGCTTAGCTTTCCTTTGAAAAAAAACATTTCTTGCTCATATATATATAAAAATAGAACATGTCATATTGCCGAGGCGTCGGTAGCCGATCCATTTAACCATAAATATATACATCCCGCGTCCGGGCATCCCGCGTCCGGGACGATATCATGTCATATAATACCAACTGATCAGGTGGATATGCGTATATAACGCTCTGCCCTCATTCCCATCTTCCCCGTATACATATGCATACATCATGTACATATATCAGCGTCTATAGCGCTCTGGCTCTTTTATCATATACATATACGTGTATCATGTACATATATCAGCGTCTTTAGCGCTCTGGCTCTTTTATCATATACATATACGTGTATCATGTACATATATCAGCGTCTATAGCGCTCTGGCCCTCCTTCCCATATACATTTACATATATCATATACATATACTTGTAACATGCATACAACACGCTCGAGAGTCCAAGAAAACCATGTCCACGTCGGAGTGATGTAAGGTCGGTAGCCTCCGATTACATTATGGAATAACCATGATCGTTATGTCTCACCTTGAAGGAACTAATGTTGTGAGGCAAGACTATCAATGAAGAAGAGCATTAAGAGAAAACATGGGACAAGATCGTAAAACTCATAAAACATTACTTCATGTACTTTAGAGTCCTTAGAAAATAGAGTCATGACAAAGGAATAGGGTTAGACTCAAGAATTAGTCCATTATTCTTGTATTCATATTGAATCCTTCACTTAAGACTTTTAGACATACAATCATTCTCGTCATACTTGTCATAGACATATTCTCTTCCTTACATCATCATTATCATTATCATCATAGAAATATTCTCATTAGAATAGCTACATTACTTGTCGTTTGATAAGCGACATAAGGATCAAAAGTTTCCTTTGGATCTACTTCAAAATAGGTCCAACGGAACAATAAGGAAAATCCGGGAACCATGGGCCCACCTCGGGTCAAATGAGGCGGCGTACCAAATTTACGTTCATTACCTTTCATGACGTCACTTAGGAGGGTTTTAGGGTAGTCGGGTCCCCTTTATACAAGTTCTAGATGTTTAGGAAGTTTTTAAACGTTTCGCGCAACTTTTAGTTCAATCCTACTGAACGAAAAAGGGAAAATTTTAGGTGCTGGTTCCGGAGAATAGAATTGTCCCCGCGGCTCGTATCCGACTTATTACGTCTAAGACATGCCATAGAAAGAAGGGTGAAGCCTTACATACATTTTTCCGCTCCTTACGCTTCTCCAAATTCACGTTCCAAATTCGCCAAAATCTACAATTAGGTCACATTTACCAAACCTTAGTTAAAGCATTTAAAAGTTGATTCTTAAAGTAACACTTTTTCTGCCGAAATTTCGGCAGCATTTCCCCTATAAATACACCATCTCCAAAACTTCAACTTAGCCAATTTACTCAACAACAATCCGGGAATTCAACCCGACCAAACTATTAACAACAATGCCAACAATCATAGTAACAATTTCAATTAACATACTACTTCCTTCAAGGCTTTCCAACTCCAACAAAAACAATAACAACCTTATAGTTTATATTCCAACAACACCCTTCATTCTACATCACATAATCCATAATGACAACAACACAAATATCAAATAACATCAATTTACCATAACTTACCAAAACACCTACTATTCGGCCACAACCACTTCTTTACATATTCTCATGCATTTCCTTCCATCTTTACACATTCCAACACAACACAAGACTAAGTAAAATTAATTCACTCTTCCCATGCAACACAACACACACACGACCAACTCATACAACATAACACACAACACAACACAACACACGGCCAAACTTGGCATGCACACTTCCATAAATTTTCATTCATTTCTTGACATAACAACAACCAACATGATACGTACATAATCAACCACCACATACACCACACGGCCACACATGCACACTACATATTTTCATGAGTTTCATTCACTTCAACATACCACAACATGCATGAACCATCTATAACCACAACAATCATGGTACTAAGTAAAATTAATTCATCACTTCTACATAATTCAACCACCCACACGGCTACACCCCGCATGCATATATTTCATGAATTTAATCCATTTTCACACATTATAATACTCACAAACCATCCATAACACATAAAGGGGATTAGTTCTTACCTTTTTCCTTCAACTTCACCCTTGGCTTAGGGTTGGTATATAACACCAATGAGTATTCCACTTGCTCCAACACCTCCTCCATGTTGTAGAGAACCTCCAAATGAACTAGAATATTAGGAGGAAATAATTTTTCCTTATCAATTTTCCATGGCTAGATTTTGCTAGCCATGGCCGAATTCTCACCTCTCTCTTTCCTTTTTCTTTCTTTCTTATTTTCTAGTTTCTTCACTTAAAAGATGACTCCTTCTATATATATATATATATAAGCTTTGCACCACTTTTCCATATTTGCATCTTAGTCCCTCAAGTATGGCCTCATGTCCCTTTTCTTCTTCTTCTAGAGTTTTCCTCTTTTTTTCTTGATTTTGTTTTCTTTTCTTTTCTTAAGTTTTCTCACTTGGTCAAAGAAGACCAAGTGTCTTCCTTTGCAAGCTTTTTTCCATGCACATGCACAATTAATTAAAATATAACATACACCACACATAATACACGGCCATGTGGCCTTTCCTTGAATTCTCATGAACTTTGTGAAATTTCCATTTTGCCCCTACGCTTTCACATTATTACCATGAACCATTTTGCAATTTCTCCTTTCTGCCCTTAACCTTTCTCAATATTTTCGTCCAATAATATTAACAACCAACTTGTGCACCAAAATAGTTTTGAAAATGGTCTCGCCCTTAACTTTTCACGACGACTTTGAAATTTCCAAACGTACAAGATACAGGCTATAACAAAAACCATGATCAACTTCATCAAACCGACAAGAATGAAGAGTATGAAACCCATTAAAGTCATCTAAGCCAAGAAATTTCAAAGGAAGTGAGTTAGGGTTTTTGGTGCAAGAAGAGTATTGCTACTCAAGGCTTGTTCCTACAATATCTAAGGTAAGTTTTATGATATTTTCATGATGTTTAAGATATTGAGAAGTTGAAACACATGGATTGTAGAAAGACATATAAAATGGGTCACAAATGAGTGAATGGTGTCATTGTTGAGTAGTGGTTGGGATTGAGTCATGATCATTGATGAAGTGTG
Source organism: Lycium barbarum (assembly GCF_019175385.1). Classification (NCBI taxonomy): domain Eukaryota; kingdom Viridiplantae; phylum Streptophyta; class Magnoliopsida; order Solanales; family Solanaceae; genus Lycium; species Lycium barbarum. Next base: position 62,962,071 of record NC_083344.1, on the reverse strand, counting down.
ATTGTAAATAAGTTATGAATGACATTTAGACCATGGAATAAGTATTATATATGAGAAAACGCAATAGTGAGCTATAACCATAATTGTGGAGAAGTTTAAGGAAAATGGTGAATTGTGGGAAATGTAGATGAATAATGATTGTTGTTTGCGATATTGTGAATATTGTTATGAACGTTTGGGAGTTGATATAGAATATGGGAAAAGTATTAGAAACAAAGGAAATGCTGCCCAATTTTCCCTAGAAATAGTAACCCGTTCTTATAGTTGATTAGCTAACGTTCATGCGACTTCTCTTGAAGGTAGAAACGTGGCATTGAAGGAGAGCAAGCAAGTGATAGATTAGTTATGCGCAAAAGGTATGTGAGGCTAGCCCTTTCTTTCTAAGGCATGAATCTTACGGCATGAATTTCCTCCTTCTTCATGAATTTCCTATCTTCAAGAACACTAAGAGCCCTTGTTCATGAGTAGCCATACGAAATAAGAGATACACTATGAGTACGATAACGATGATGATAAGTTTGAGTCTAAAGAATCTAGAATCCATGATATGAGGATCCTATAAAGCTAATGATGCTACCTATAGCCCATTGATGTTGTTATTGTATACACTCACCTTATATGCTAATTCCTTCAAGGTGAGGCAGAATGTTAATGAACGCCCCATAATGAAATCGGGGGATCACGACCTTACGTCACCCCGATGAAGTATAGTTGTCCTTGAGTCTTTATGCATGTATTATGATGAACATATTATGATGATGATATAACACCGCGCCTATATGGCCGGGCAGTCATCGCTAAGGCGGGCAGCGTATACACCATGGCCAGATGGCATGGGTAGACACCACTAGTGGGCGGCATGAGATGGTACCCCGGACGCGGGAGGCCTGGACGCAGGCTAATGTTATTGATTATCACACCGTACCTATATGGTCGGGCAGCTTATATATATCTATGCATACATGAGATGATGATGATGATTATGAGTAAGACAGCATGCATTATTTCTTTTATGATTCACAGTCAGTTACAGATTGCTCCTCATTTGATGCCTCCTCATTTCATTGATGTTTCATTATTGTTTATGCCTTACATACTCAGTACAATGTTCGTACTGACATCTATTTTCTTTGGACGTTGTGTTCATGCCCACAGGTAGACAGGGAGGCGACCCAGGCTCGTAGGACCTATTAGTTGATTTGAAGAGCACTCCATTTTCCGGAGGTACTATTTATTATTATTTTGGTATATATGTATATGTATGTTTTGGGCACGACGGGGTCCTGTCCCGTCCATATGTCTAGTACTCTAGTAGAGGCTCGTAGATATGCAGTGTGGGTTATATGGTCTCACAAGGTTGCTATTATGTATACACATATTATTTTGATGGCCGAAAAGCTTATGTATATAAAAGTATGTATGTTTTCAAATGAAAAAAAATGATTTTCTTGTAATTTGAATATGATGAGTAGTAGAATGAGCGGTGCTCGGTGGTTAGCCTCGGGTACCCGTCACGGCCCCTAGGCGGGTCATGACACTAAGTTGGGCCCTTTTAAGTTTTCAATGCATATTAACATGGCAAAAGAGTGAAGTACATAAAATAAAAAACACAAAAAGACCTAGCAAAAAGAAGAAGAAAATTGAAACTACGGGGGTTGTGAGGAGGGGAAGTTGGGGGAAAGAGGGTGTTATTGTAGTTTTCGAGCATCTCTCCCCAAGCAACGAGGAGTGCAGCTATACTACCGCTTGCTCACATTTTTCCCCATAAAAGTGGTATATGATGGATATGTCAGAAGCTACCATCAAGTTGTCGCTTGTCTTAGAGTAGTGATGCTGGCATTGACAGCTGCTACATTCCATATAACAACTAATGCTTCCAAGTTACTATATATATATATAGCCAATAAAGACGTTTGGCATAAACTATAGGATGCTCATAAATCTGTTATAGACCTGAATAAGCTTTTAATAGACTATTTCTGGCAGTATCGTCTTCTTCCTTTTGGAAGAACAACTATTGTAATTTGACTCGAAACCATGTCAAATCTTAACCAAATTGCTTCAAATTTTAGATATGAAACTCCCCTCGACGTTCCGGTTCTTTTGAGATATCAACTACTCAAAATAAAGCTCGTTTGCAGTAATCCAAACTTTGAACAGTCGTCTTCTTCAACCTTGAGAGCTGCAATAAATCGATCAAAAACCATGTCTAATCTCAACGAAATTTCTTCAAATTTTAGATATGAATTCTCCTCGATATTCCGATATTTTTGTTGCATCACCCACTTGAAACGAAGCTCATTTCCGGTAACCCACATTTTTTAACTAGAGCTATGAAACTTTGTTAATGGCTGTCAATGGCTTCTAGCTCCTTCTTCACGTTTTTCAGCAATCAAAATGTATATATACTTCAAGTTTAGCTTTGAACAATGATTACACGATAGAAGATGAAGGAATGGGAGAATTTGGGAGTAAAGGAATGATTTTCGGGGAAGAAGAAAGAGCGAAAGAAAGAGAGAAAGAGAAAAAGGCTGGCAGTTTTGAAAAGTTTAAAACTTAACCCCGAAGTTTTTTAAAATACAAAGATACCCACGCGTATTTGCTAATCCTAGCATTAGTAATTTCTAGGGCGAAAATAAAGGGAAAAGAAATTGGGGCCCTGTCTCTAAGTTTAACACTTTTGGGGTTTAACACTGTCGCATGCATTTTACTTTTTTGCGTGATTAAATATCGGAAAAGCTATTCACATTTTTCTTATAGTATAATTTTTGATACAACCCAAGAGGGAAATTAAGACAAACTAACAACAATGTAAAGGGAAAAAGAAGAAGGAAAACTAGTAACCCAATTAATCTGTGTCCTAAAGAAGTGCCCTGCTTGTAAACTCATTCACTACTATGGTTATGCTCTTGCATTTAGGTGAGTATGGGAGGGATGCCCTGTTGATGTCGAAAAACATTTAGTGGGTCAATTGTTGTCTTAGCTTTTACCAACCTATCATAGTTATTCAAGAAATACTTTTCACCCCAGACCCTAGCTCTCTCCACTGCATGATTCGTATTACTAGTATTTAGCAATAAGTAGTCCATCATTCCAAGGTCCAGATCCATGTAGTTGACATAAGCTGCTCTAGGCGCGCTTGAAACAAAGGGTGCCATTGTATTGTAAAACTCCCTTATCCACTCTATGTACGCATTGCTCTTGCCAATATTATCCTTTTCTTTCCACTGTACTAGATATTGAATTCCGAAAAGGTTACCCTTTCTATGAGGGAATGCAATAGCTTCCTCACTAATCCTCTGCATGGCTCCACCGTAAGGGTCCAGTATAATGAGTCCCTTGGGCTCTTTCTCAAGTACATCAAGAGTTGCCATTATTCCACCCATTGAAATTGGGGTCTCAACATAGTCTGATTTGGCTTTAAAGTAAGTTTTTTTCTCAAAGTAGCGTTCTTTCAAAAGCGAGACGTAAGAGGAGTTTGCAGCGTTATCTAAGTCGGAAAAGAAAAGTGTGGACTCAATCCAACTCATTTCTTTGCAGTCATGTTTCAGAACGCCCAACTCCGGAAAGGCCTCATTCAAGATGGAAATGGCTTCAGTTCTTGGACCTAAGTGAAATCCGTTGAATTGTGTATTTATTTCAGGAGTTTTCCCTCCACTAACAGAGACGGATAGGTAAAATTCATCGTCCAACTTTGGTGCAACTAGTTGCCATTTGTGAACTAGTTGGGACACGTAACTTTTGGAGCCAGACCTAGAGACTATGAAACTAGTGACTGTCTTGGGTACTTTGAGCAATCGGATTTTCCAGGCATAGATGATTCCCCATATTCCACCGCCACCACCTCTGATGGCCCAAAAAACATCTTCTCCCATGGCTTTGCGGTCTAATAGCCGTCCTTGCGCATCAACAAGAAGAGCATCCACCACATTATCAGCCGCAAGTCCATATTTTCTAGATAAAAATCCAAAACCACCCCCCGAAATGTGCCCACCAACGCCCACAGTTGGGCAAGAACCTGCTGCAAAGCCGTGAACGTTGCTGGCCTGGGAAATGGCATAATAAGTCTGGCCAAGTGTTGCACCGCCCTGCACCCAACCCGTTCCTGAATCCAAATCGACTGAAACACCGTCTAATTTCATCAAGTCAATGATCACAAACGGGGAACCATCTACGGAAACTGATGAAGTCCCTTCATAACTGTGTCCTCCGCACCTTACTCTGATTTCATATGAACCTCGTCTGCTACACCGAACACTGCTCACGAGCTGCTCCTTGCTTTCTGGTACGATAATGACTGTTGGTTTCGGCATAAAGGATGCCGCAAATCGGAGATTCTGAATGGAGAAGTCAAGCAAGTTAAAGTAATTACTAGCTGCAGAATCAACACTTGTTGGGTAAACAGAGAAGTTACTGACATTGTAATTGATTAAACAGGTGCAAATGGTATCCAGATTTGTACTAGTAGAGAAGGAAGGTACAAGAAGAGAAGTAAATGAGACGAAGCTGATCAGAATCATGATCGGAAGCTTGGGAAACATGGATGTATTTCGTTTCATGGCAGATGTCGTTTACTTCCAACTTATTTTTTGACCTCTTCGGATTCCATTTGAGGTACAGAGAAGCTTTATACAAAGAAGAGTTCATAGTAGAAATCAGCAGTTCGAGGACAAAAAGATGAAGAGAACAAGGAAATGAAACAGAATCGGAGGTGCCGGCCTAACCATTTTTATTTAACGCTTATTATATTTATACATGAAAATGGATGGTGTGATAGACGCCTACCATAACATGACAATACACATTTCCATTCTGCAGGAGATTCAGATTAAATAAGGAACAGTGCAGGCCAACACCAGCATACAACAACTATATTCTAGCAGATTAGAGCGCTTCATAATGAGGACTGCTATTTTACTGCCTTAATAACTCTTAATGTAGAAAATTAAAACTGAAGTCAGTCCCCTATACTCTTACATGCTCTGCCTCAGTTGTTTTTTGACTTGTCGAACAATCAGTGTGCAGATTATTCCACAGCACCTGTCTCACATGATAGTACTTCAAAATTAACGGGACCTGAATCCTGATTCGATATTTTTCATACACTTGAAAGACTATAATTTTAGATCTTGTCCATTTATTAATTTTAGAGAAAATGCATAAGTTGCCACCTAAAGTTATTTCCAAAAGTCATTTACATAATTTGACTTTATGGGCAAGCCTTTACCCCCGATTCTTGTTTGGAGTAGAACTATTACCCGATTAATTCATAACGTGGCAAAAGAGGTACAATCACTCCTCTCAACGTGCATATGAAGCAAAAACCAGATAAAAATCTTATTAAAATCACTACAAAAAACATTGAAATTAGCTACGAACGTCATCATTAATCTGTCGTTAAATAGCTCGTAGTTAATACATTTTTTTGATAATTCGTCCCTAAATAGGATTAGCGACGAATTTTGCTATTTAGCTACCAAATTTATTTGTCGCTCACTTTTTTTAAAATAGTGGATGTGCATATGTCATCATTTTATTGGACAAATAATCTTTTGTATTTGTCGTTCACACTTGATCTCTGAGTCCGGAGCCAAAATGACTTATTTTTGCAGCCATTAGACCAAAATAGGCTGCCTTTTTTTTTTATACCACAATGGGTATTTCGTTGGTTATCCAACGAAATACCCACACAAGGCACTGTTCATAGCCGGATGTTTTTGTTGCATTTCGCTACACTTGTAGCGAAATGCAACAATTTTTTTTTTTTTTTTTTTTTTTTTGCATTTCGTGAATTAATAAACGAAATGCAACAATTTTTTTTTATTTTTTTTGCATTTCGTGAATAAAAAAATGAAATAAGAAATTATATATATATATATATATATATATTTTGCATTTCGTGTATTAAAAAACGAAATAGGATAAAAAAAAATTTAATTTCGTTCATAAGAAAAAAAATTAATTTCGTTCATAAAAAACGAAATTGTTATATATATTTTGCATTTCGTTGGTATATCTACGAAATAGTAAAAAACAAAAATTGTATTTCGTTTATTAAAAAACGAAATATGAAAATAATATTTTTTGTATTTCGTTTATATAAAAAAATAGGAAAATAATTTTATTTTCATTTCGTTTATATAAAAACGAAATAGGAATACATATATATATATATATATATTTCATATACCAATGAAATAGGATAAATATATATATATGTTTTTTGTATTTCATTTATATAAAAACGAAATAGGAAAATAATTATTTTTTTTCGTTTATATACCAACAAAATATATATTCATATAAAAAAATAATATTTTCCAATTTCGTTTTTATATAAATGAAATACAAAATATATATATATATATATATATATATATATATATATATATATATATATATATATATATTTATCCTATTTCATTGGTATATGTATTCCTATTTCGTTTTTATATATAAAATTATTTTCCTATTTTTTTTATATAAACAAAATACAAAAATACAAAAAAAATTATTTTCATATTTCGTTTTTAGCTGAACGAAATAAAAAAAAATTCTTATTTCGTTTTTTAATAAACAAAAAAACAAATAGTTGTAAAGTCAAGACATAACTTTATTTTGAATATAAATATAATTCTAAAAATTATAGGGAGAAAAACTAGTTGTAAAGTCGTCAAACTTTAGATGGTCATAACTTTGCGCTCGGACGTCCGTTTTACGCGTTTTTTTTTTTAACTTGCGTATTTTTTCGAGATCTATGCGGACAAACTCCCACAAGGCAGTTTGGCCGAGCCGATTTTTAAAAAAACAGCTTTTATCCCATTCAATTTCAATTTTCCCCCAAATTGGCATGAAATTTTCAGTTTTATTTACTTATAAGATGATGATACGCAATAGATTTCAACGTAAAAATCTTGGGGTAATGTAGCTGTGAATGTCAATTTTACTTCTGCGGTTTCAATTTTTGAAAATAAAGCTGACTAATTTTCTCGACATATAAAGTTGACTAATAAACGAAATACAAAAAAGAAAAAAAGAAAAAATATACTATTTCGTTGATATACCAACGAAATGCATCAACGAAATGCAAAATATATATATATATATATATATATATATATATTTATTCCTATTTCATTGGTATATAAACGAAAAAAAATAATTATTTTCCTATTTCGTTTTTATATAAATGAAATACAAAAACAAATTATATATTTATCCTATTTCATTGGTATATGAAATATATATATATGTATTCCTATTTCGTTTTTATATAAACGAAATGAAAATAAAATTATTTTCCTATTTTTTTATATAAACGAAATACAAAAATACAAAAAAAATTATTTTCATTTTTCGTTTTTTAATAAACGAAATACAATTTTTTTTTTTACTATTTCGCAGATATACCAACGAAATGCAAAAATAAAATATATATATATATATATATATATATATATATATATATATATATATATATATATATATATATATTCCTATTTCGTTTTTATATAAACGAAATGAAAATAAAATTATTTTCCTATTTTTTATATAAACGAAATACAGTATAAATATGTCACCAAACAAACTAAATTTATCTAACTTCCACTACTGTCACTTAATTCCCCTTACTGCTTACTAACACTTTCAGTCACAACTGACTACTCTACATATCACAACTCTCCCCCTCCAAGCTGATGGTTGGAAAATGTACTCTAAGTACATGCGTCAGTGGCTGAGCTACAGTGTAGCAAGGGTGGTCAAGCGAACACCAGTGGCGGAGCCAGGAATTTGACGAAGGGTGTGCAAATTTTCTTCTCACTCGTGTTAAGGGTGTACAAAATTAAATATATACTCATAATAGCTAACATTTAACCTATGTTCACCACGTAATTTTCCGTCGAAGGGTGTGCTCCTGACCACCCTTCGCCTAAGGTGGCTCCGCCCATGGCGAATGTTATATCCCGTACTTTCGCATGTTCGGGAAAATTCGAATGATTTTGATTTGCAAGGAATAAGGCCATATGTTGATTTGAATTCACATATGGGTGTGTTGTTCATGAAAAATATTGGTGTGGAAACACGGAGGAAGGCCAAGGGCAAAAATTGGAATTTTGAAAATTAGTTTCGGGAATTACAAAACGAGAATTATTATTATTGGGCTCAAAATAAATAAGAAAATGGAGGCCCAATTTGAAGAGGGTGGCCGGCCAAAGCATGGCCCAAACCCATAAAATGGTCATGTGATTTCCATGTGGCCACTAATCAAAGTATTCATATTATATATATACACTTAGCCATTAGAAGGATCAAGAAACAAAACAAAAAAAAAAGATGAAGAACAAAGGGGCAAGCCATTCGGCCAAGACCCTAAGAAATTGGGTCTTGGAAATCTTGCTTCCAAAATATTTTTCTTGTGGTATTTGCACTAATTCAAGGTCCCTCTACAACATGGTGCAATTATTTGGGAAGAAAGGGCACTAGTTTCTTCAATGGGACAACATATTTGAGTGAAGAAGTTGAAGAGAAAAGGTAAGAATTCATTCCATATTATTAAGTTATGAAGGTTTGTTTGTGTTGTAGTATATGGAAATGAGTAGAATTCATGAAAATATAGAAGTTTGCAAAGTGGGAGTGCATACCCATGTGTGGCCGTGTGTGTATTAATGTGTGCATGTGATGAATGGAAATTTATGTTGTATTCTAGTTGTGATAATTGTGGAAATTGCATTGAGAATGAAAGTGGAATGAATTTGGTTGAAGTGGAAATGAGTAGGTTGGTCGTGTGATGTTGAAATTGGAATGGAAATAAATCACTTTTGTTTAATATGTTAATTGTGTTAATGTGATGCTTGCAATATAAATGAAGATGAAATGATATAAGTTTGCATTGAAATGGAAAGTAGAAGTCTATGTCGTTTTGTGATGATTTTATGACATTATGAAAATGGAGTTGTTAAGGATATGATTATGATGATCATTGATGGATTTGGAAGGTGGAAACATGTTATGGATATGTATGCCAAAGACTAGAAGTTTTGGATGAAATATGATCTTGGTGGAAAATTGTATATCGTGTGAATATTTTGTGAAAACGATATGAAATGCTTCTAGCCTATATGGTGATGATCTTGATTAGTGATGAATATGAAAATATTGAGCTTAGTTTGGAAGTGTGAAGTCGGAATGGACGTTAGTGCATTATGTCGGAAAATAGAGCTAGTTGCCTTATATTGTAATGGTTGTTGACTTTGTTGATGCTGTTGGGTTGTTGTCGCTATTATTTGAGCCGAGATGTTTCTCGGGGATGCTATATTTATAAAGGAAATGCTGCCGAAATTTCGGTAGGCAAGTATGTGCTTAAGTTGGGTCCTTAAGGCTTGAATTTGACAATTGGTAAAAGTGACCATTTGCAGATTTTGGATGAAACGGGAATCGAGTCTGGACGAGCGTAGAGCGCAACTAAGGTATGTAAAGCCTTCCCCTTCATTCTTTGGCATGTCCTAGACATACTAGGCTGAGCTTTGAGCCTCGGGGGCAATTCTGCTCATAGAAATCCGAGATTGATTTTTGGTACTATTCATTCAATGCAATTGAACTACAAAAGGTGCATTTTGTTAGAAAAATGGTTAAGCATCCGTAACTTTCACAAATGTAATCCGATCGCTCTGAAACTTTCCTGGGTGACTCCGTAGAGTATAATGTGCGTGATTCATGTCTGCCACCTCGACTTGACCCGAGGTGGGCCCGCTATCCCCGACTTCTCTTCTATGGTCCTGTTTGTTTCATTCTTGTACGATAAGTCAAGGGAACTTATGGTTATTGTTCCGACTACTAAACGGGAGTTATTTTAACTATTCTGAGTTTGATTTAATGTTTATTGAAACGATTGTGGAGATAGAAACCTTGATATCTTCGGAATGGCTTTAGCCAACTCACTTTTGTCCGGAGCTCACAGCTAGCTCCTGGTTATTATGCTGTTCACTACACGATAGGTGCTATGACCACCTTTATGAGCCTTATAAAATGTTTTGACATCTAAACCGTTTTGAAAATCTTACCCTGATAATTTGGATAAACTACTTATCTTCTGTATTTTCTGATATACGATTTTGGCATACCTGAATCTTGTGTGACGCATGATCCTGGCACGTGTGATTTATGTTTGGGAAGTAGTGATTTGGTATCCTGTATGGTTATTTTCTGTTTTTACCGAGTCCCGGGCCGGTTATGTGAATATGCGCATATGTGATATTGGCCGCTGGACCCTCGACCGCGGCGTGTCCGACATTGACTGCTGGACCTTTGACCGCGTCATGCCGAACGTGTGGCATTGACTGCTGGACCCTTGACCGCGTCTGCCGCACTTGTGATTATGCCCGACATAGACCGCTGGACCCTTGACCGCGGTATGTCGAAATTGTGGTAGTGACCGCTGGATACTTGACCACGGTATGTATGATTGTGACCGCTGGATACTTGACCGCGGTATGTGTGATTGTGACCGCTGGACCCCTGGCCGCGGTATGTGTGATAATGATCGCTGGGTACTTGGCCGCGGTATGCGTGATGGCGACCGCTGGACTTATGGCCGCGGTAAGTGTGCGTTTGATTCTTTTGTATGCATGAAACAAAAATGATTTTCAAAAGCAAGTAAAGCATTTTGGCATTCTAATTGCCGTATTCGTCAGCCGGAACCTCTTGTGTGTGACTTGCACGTCAGAGGTGACATTGTGGCATCCTGGTTATTCGTGCACACTCCGTTGCACTGTCTACTGCGCCCCTCATTAAAGGGACGAAACCTGATATAAATGTATATTATCTGTACTTGTGTAAGTTATGATTCTGTATGCATGGTTCTGCCTGTTACACTTCTAGACAGTTGATTCAGAGAATGATTCTGTCGGTGTTGCTTCTGTATGACTGAGCCGGACTATGATTCAGTCGGCTATAGTTCTGCACCCCTAGCTTTGGTTGCGGGTATGTCAGTCGCACTCTGTGCCCCGATCCGCACGATGATCCTGTCAGTTAAGCTCTGTGCCTCTGTTTCATATCACGATTCAGACGGCTACACCCCGTGCTTATGATATATGTCGTGGTCCTGCCCACACACTCTGTATTTCTGTTTCGGACTCGGGTCCGATCCTACCTGTTGTACTTCTATACTTCTGGCTCGGGTTTTGATTATATTGTTACATGGTCGCTTTACATACTCGGTACATTTCCGTACTGACCCCCTGTTCTTCGGGGGCTGCGTTTCATGCCGCGCAGGTACTCCCAGTTGAGGTGAGGACAGATGGAAGATATCTCAGCACAGATGGCAAGCTCCATTTGTTCCCGGAGTGCTGCCGAGTCAGAGTCTGTATGTTATGCGCTCGGAATCTGGTTAGAGACTTTGCAGGCAGTGTTGTGGGTGTTGGTTGTCGGTCAGTGTATGTAATGAATTTTGTATGTTCACAAATTTGTTCGGCCTGAGGGCCACGAGAAAGAATTTTTCTGAAAGAAAAGTTTTGCTATGTACTTTATTATTTGATTTTAAAAAAAATATGACGTGATTTTATGTGTACCAAGAGTCTGAGGGTTCGCTCGGCCCTAAGTAAGGGTCGGGTGCCCATCACACCCTAGTGTGGTCGGGGTGTGACAGCGAACACCTTACTGGAAAATTACAACGTAGATATATGTAAAATCACGTTCTATATATCGATAGTATTTATTTTGAACACCCTTGACATGATTGGTTTTGAACACTCTTGACATGATTGGATGAGGTAGCCCAATGGTTAAGGGTGTTCAGCAAAAATCCAAGCAAGCTAAGCGCGCAGTATCGATTCCGTCTAGAGGCGCTTTTTAGTTTTTTTAGTTTTGTGCCTATTAGGTTCCATTCTCTGCATAATTACACATTGATTTTAAGGCTCTATATATGGCCTACTTTTTGTTTTTGAAAGAACATTCATACAAACCTTAGACCCAATTCTTTTCCTTTCGAAAGACATAAGCTGCAACACCCAATTGAATACCCAAAACGTTGTATGTTTGACTTTTTTTTCTTTTAATTAAACTTTTTAAACTAAGCTTAAAAGTAATAGTTTAATTGAAAGTTACTTAATAAGCAAATTCTAATATTCTCTCCGTCCAATTTAAATGTCTTACTTTTCTTTTTGATCTGTTTCAAAAAGAGTGTCTCTTTATATATTTAGTATGTTGGCAATTCAAACATTCTACATGACAAGTTTAAAATCACAAGATTTAAATGAAATTTTACTACGTTACATACAACTTTAATTTAGGACCACAAAATTCAAAAACCTCTTTTTATTCCTTAAACTTTGTGCTCAGTCAAATTAAGACACTTAAATTAAAATGGGACGAAGGCAGTAGCTCTATTAAAACTCAAAAGCTAAAATGCTGTAAGATGAGAATCTCCTTTTGGTTCTGCTCCCCATTGTCCATGTCTCATCAATACTGCTGCCATCGCCGAAGACCGGTGAAAGCTAGAAACCAAAAAAGTGATTCGATTCTAGGTTGAATTTTCTTTTCTTTATTATTTTTGTTTCTTTGTCCGTTCACTTCAGTTAAATTAAATATGAACAAAGTTTTGGTCCTTTTAAATGGTGATTAAAGTTAAATATTGCATAGCTTGATTTTATGTTTCCGGTGCACCCATTTATAAAAAATTAAAAAAATTATGAATATTGCGTAGTTTAATTATAAAATTTTTGATGCACCCATTCATAATTTTTTTTTTTTTTGAATATTGCATAGTTTGATTTTAAAATTTTCGATGTATTCAATCATCAAAAAAAAAAAATTCTACTTATGTAAAGCTTGAATACCCTTCGCGAAATTCCTGGCTCCGCCACTGACATGCGTTGTGTCTTCCCCGAGATCTTTGTAAGTAAATTAGTCTACTGCTTTTAATTGAAATATGATGTGTCTTGATATTTCATTGTATCAGATTTTCTCTAACAAAATGACAGCCAATTTTTATATATAGTGTTATCTCATGGAAGATTGGATTAGTTACACTTTGAGTTGAAGTTTTTTCTATAACAATATATGTACACTGGATGCTAAATTTCATCCCCTAGCTCTTTATACAGTACAATTAGGGGTCATTGGTAAGGTGTATAAGAATAATATTGGTGTATTAGTAATGCTGGGATTAGTTATCTGACACTAATTATGCTAGGATTATTGCTTATCCACTATTTGGTTTGGTGTATTAAAAATAACATGCATTGCATAATTTCTAAAATAAAATGTTGTTTACAAAAATTTCCGCCGTATTCTTTAGCTTTGTACACTTTCTTTGCAACAACTAGTTCTTTTACTCTCTCTTACAACGACTATTTTTATTGCAACGTCTGTTCACTCCCTCTATAATTCGAGGTGGAATTTCTAGCGTATGAGAATGAAAGTATCTATTACCCAGTCCTGAAATGAAATTTTCTCATCAGGGCAAAAGTTGAATTAAATAAAAAAGAATCTAGGTGCAAACTTAACCAAGTGACAGCTCTCCAAACCACAATGCTAAACATATAGCATTAATAGTTGTGGTTTAGCATATACAAGTTACAACGTTATACGTAGGAAATGCTACTCCAATTATGTGACTTCAAAGCTAAGGTTTCCTACAAATTTTGGGTGTTAAAAGAGTAGGGGTAGGACCAATAGAATTTGAACTATTCCCAAGAAAATCCGAATTGAAGTCCCCAAAATTACTGTAGGTCCAACTTAATAATTGTAAAAGGTTTTAAGGGACTTCAGGGGCAATTGTGTCTTTAGTCATGCTTATGCATGTATTAAAAACTCTTGTACTGTTAATCATGATTTGCTATGTATTAGTCATACAAAGGATAATACCAAATAGGGTTAGTTATACATAGGTTGAAAAAGTGTATCAAACAAGATATTAGTAATACACACAGCTAAGGCCTTGCTCCTGAACTTTGCTACAGCTAAAGGCAACTGTTTCCTTTTCTAGACTTCCATGATACTAGATCATCCCCGAACTTCACAAGGTCAATTGTGACAGATCTCCTGGTTTGTAGGCAAGTGCCCCAGTTTAACTCAGTGATTCTCTGTGAAGGTATTGGCAATCCCAGCACTGGTTGTCTTGATATACCTTACTACTCTTAAGGCGACTTCCAACTGTGACTACTTAGGTGTATGCATAAACTTAGTACCTGTACCGCAAAAGATATATCAACTCTGGTCATGGTTAGACATAATAGCCTTCTAACTAATCTTTGATACTTTCAACATCTTCAACATATTTATCTTCTGGTTCACTCAGAGATCCCTTCTCATGAGAGTCATATTCAATTGAGATAAGGCTGAGATTTGTACCTAGAGGTGCATTCACTAGTTTATCACCTCCTAATCCCAATTCTGATATTATCTACAAGGCACACTTGATCTGGCTCATGACAATTCCATTGTTTAGATCTAGATAAATTCAATTCCAATGAAGAATTTTAGCTCCCATAGATTTTTCATCTTAAACTTCAACTTCAAATCATTCCAGGTTCTTGTTATAAGAACTTCACTATTTTCAGATATCAACAAACCATCAACATATACTAGTACTACTAGTAGCTCAGTTTCTTCTTCCTGGTAAAGAGAGAATAATCAAAGTGGCTTTGAACAACGCCTAACTATACCAATGCCACTGTTAGTTTTAGATTCACTCTCTTAGAGCCTGTTTGAGATCATATAGAGATTTGTAGAGTTTGCAAAACTTTCCAGACTCCCCTTGTCTTCTAAATTCGTGAGGAATCACCATGTAGATGTGTATCCCCGGGTATAACTTGTGTACTCTCATTTGTATCCACTGTATATCCGTGTATACCTCTGTGTGAGATACATGTGTCGTAGAGATTTTCCTACTCCATTTTAACTACGAATTTCACTTCCAATCTTCCTCAAATTTTATATATTGCCTAGTCTATGGTCATGGTTAGACATAATAGCCTTCTAACTAATCTTTGATACTTTCAACATCTTCAACATATTTATCTTCTGGTTCACTCAGAGATCCCTTCTCATGAGAGTCATATTCAATTGAGATAAGGCTGAGATTTGTACCTAGAGGTGCATTCACTAGTTTATCACCTCCTAATCCCAATTCTGATATTATCTACAAGGCACACTTGATCTGGCTCATGACAATTCCATTGTTTAGATCTAGATAAATTCAATTCCAATGAAGAATTTTAGCTCCCATAGATTTTTCATCTTAAACTTCAACTTCAAATCATTCCAGGTTCTTCTTATAAGAACTTCACTATTTTCAGATATCAACAAACCATCAACATATACTAGTACTACTAGTAGCTCAGTTTCTTCTTCCTGGTAAAGAGAGAATAATCAAAGTGGCTTTGAACAACGCCTAACTATACCAATGCCACTGTTAGTTTTAGATTCACTCTCTTAGAGCCTGTTTGAGATCATATAGAGATTTGTAGAGTTTGCAAAACTTTCCAGACTCCCCTTGTCTTCTAAATTCGTGAGGAATCACCATGTAGATGTGTATCCCCGGGTATAACTTGTGTACTCTCATTTGTATCCACTGTATATCCGTGTATACCTCTGTGTGAGATACATGTGTCGCAGAGATTTTCCTACTCCATTTTAACTACGAATTTCACTTCCAATCTTCCTCAAATTTTATATATTGCCGCGGTATGTGTGATAATGACCGTTGGGTACTTGGCCGCGGTATGCGTGATGGCGACCGCTGGACTTATGGCCGCGGTAAGTGTGCGTTTGATTCTTTTGTGGTCATATATCAACTCTGGTCATGGTTAGACATAATAGCCTTCTAACTAGACCGCTGGACCCTTGACCGCGGTATGTCGAAATTGTGGTAGTGACCGCTGGATACTTGACCACGGTATGTATGATTGTGACCGCTGGATACTTGACCGCGGTATGTGTGATTGTGACCGCTGGACCACTAGCCGCGGTATGTGTGATAATGACCGCTGGGTACTTGGCCGCGGTATGCGTGATGGCGACCGCTGGACTTATGGCCGCGGTAAGTGTGCGTTTGATTCTTTTGTATGCATGAAACAAAAATGATTTTCAAAAGAAAGTAAAGCATTTTGGCATTCTAATTGCCGTATTCGTCAGCCGGAACCTCTTGTGTGTGACTTGCACGTCAGAGGTGACATTGTGGCATCCTGGTTATTCGTGCACACTCCGTTGCACTGTCTACTGCGCCCCTCATTAAAGGGCCGAAACCTGATATAAATGTATATTATCTGTACTTGTGTAAGTTATTATTCTGTATGCATGGTTCTGCCTGTTACACTTCTAGACAGTTGATTCAGAGAATGATTCTGTCGGTGTTGCTTCTGTATGACTGAGCCGGACTATGATTCAGTCGGCTATAGTTCTGCACCCCTAGCTTTGGTTGCGGGTATGTCAGTCGCACTCTGTGCCCCGATCCGCACGATGATCCTGTCAGTTAAACTCTGTGCCTCTGTTTCATATCACGATTCAGACGGCTACACCCCGTGCTTATGATATATGTCGTGGTCCTGCCCACACACTCTGTATTTCTGTTTCGGACTCGGGTCCGATCCTACCTGTTGTACTTCTATACTTCTGGCTCGGGTTTTGATTATATTGTTACATGGTCGCTTTACATACTCGGTACATTTCCGTACTGACCCCCTGTTCTTCGGGGGCTGCGTTTCATGCCGCGCAGGTACTCCCAGTTGAGGTGAGGACAGATGGAAGATATCTCAGCACAGATGGCAAGCTCCATTTGTTCCCGGAGTGCTGCCGAGTCAGAGTCTGTATGTTATGCGCTCGGAATCTGGTTAGAGACTTTGCAGGCAGTGTTGTGGGTGTTGGTTGTCGGTCAGTGTATGTAATGAATTTTGTATGTTCACAAATTTGTTCGGCCTGAGGGCCACGAGAAAGAATTTTTCTGAAAGAAAAGTTTTGCTATGTACTTATTATTTGATTTAAAAAAAAATATGACGTGCTTTTATGTGTACCAAGAGTCTGAGGGTTCTCTCGGCCCTAAGTAAGGGTCGGGTGCCCATCACACCCTAGTAAGGTCGGGGTGTGACAGAGTGGTATCAGAGCAGGTCTGTCCTAGGGGTTGTCTGCAAAGTCGTGTCCGGTAGAGTCTTGTTTATGGTGTGTTGCGCGCCACATTTATAAACAGGAGACTACGAGGCATCTAGGGATTGTTGATCTTCTTTGATTCCTGGACCGCGCGATAGAGCCAGCTGTAGGAAGTGAATTCCTTGTACTAATTCTTGATTTCAGCTGGAGGACGGTATCGACGTAAAACAGCGACTGATGATATTGCAAGTCACACAATACACAGATAAGAAATGGTATGAAAGACGTATGCCGGGTAAGGCGTTTGAAGTATGATTGAAACGTAAGGTTGAAAACGAAAAGGAAAGTAAACAGGAAAGTGCAATAGGCGCAGTTTGAGTTGGGCATGTGAGGTAAGCCTCGACATCTTTATACCTTCATTTGAAATTGTTAGCCCTGTGCGGCTATGATGCGATATGATGTGATGTATACGTACGCATATGTGTTGGCCCTGTGAGGCGTGGTTGGTATTTCCTGTGAACAGGTTTTGCGATAGTGAGAAATACAGAGGAACCTCTGCCCAAATTTTTCTAGAAATACGAAGAGGAAAATGAGGTATAAATTCTTGACAAGCCTTAAAGATCGATATCGATGGGGCAAGAAGAAAATGCCTAACGACCAAGTTTCCTCTAATTGGAAGAATGCAAAGTGTATGACGGGTCGTTGAGGATTGAGTGATTCGCTCACGACTCAGAATTTTGTATGTGTGCGTAACGGTAAACATTGGGGATTTACAGGGGACGACCCGGTAACCAGAAAGGTAAAGGAATCCCCTCTAGATCGGGGTGGGACCCGCTACGAGAACGTTTTGAAAGCTGTTAAGACCCCGACTTGCCTTAAATTATGCGACAAAGGTCGTGTGGGGCAGTCGACGTAATTATGTCGGCATTAACGTGTCAAAAATGTGTAGAAGTTACGAAGTTAAGCGTGCTAGTGCCAGAGCAATTTTGGGATGGGTGACCCCCCTGGGAAGTATACCAAAATTTTCACCAATGAAGAAAAACGAAAGACAAATAGGAAATCTGGGGTAACCCAAAGGAAATTGGAATGTACTGAACGATCGAAAACCATGAATAGGCCGGGTAGGCCAAGGCAGACTCGGCTGCTGAAAGAGAAAGGAAACGCAATGCAGCTCTGGAATCAGAGTAAGTCTGAATAAGCGTTTGGAAATGTTTTATGAATAAAATGGCAGTGAATCCATAGATAGGCATGTGATGCCTCGTTCGTGACTGTGCCGATCTGTAGTGGGCCCCGGTGGCCATTGTTACGATATCTGAAAGGTGTTAGCTAAACAAAATTCGGGAGACAAGAAAAAGGTGATGTAGAGATGTTATGAAGTAAACGAATACTGAACTCGTTACAACAAAAGGTAGAAGCTTCCGATACGACGATATCAATGGGAAAGAGGAAAGTAAGTAAGCGGAAGAAAAAGAGACAGCAACGGCAACTTTTGGGAATCTTCGGAGGAAAGACGGGTACCTCCCCAGATGTAAGAAAAGACCCCATAAGGTCAGTTAAACATTCGAGGACGAATGTTCTAAAGGGGGGGAGGATGTTATATCCCGTACTTTCGCATGTTCGGGAAAATTCGAATGATTTTGATTTGCAAGGAATAAGGCCATATGTTGATTTGAATTCACATATGGGTGTGTTGTTCATGAAAAATATTGGTGTGGAAACACGGAGGAAGGCCAAGGGCAAAAATTGGAATTTTGAAAATTAGTTTCGGGAATTACAAAATGAGAATTATTATTATTGGGCTCAAAATAAATAAGAAAATGGAGGCCCAATTTGAAGAGAGTGGCCGGCCAAAGCATGGCCCAAACCCATAAAATGGTCATGTGATTTCCATGTGGCCACTAATCAAAGTATTCATATTATATATATACACTTAGCCATTAGAAGGATCAAGAAACAAAACAAAAAAAAAAAAGATGAAGAACAAAGGGGCAAGCCATTCGGCCAAGACCCTAAGAAATTGGGTCTTGGAAATCTTGCTTCCAAAATATTTTTCTTGTGGTATTTGCACTAATTCAAGGTCCCTCTACAACATGGTGCAATTATTTGGGAAGAAAGGGCACTAGTTTCTTCAATGGGACAACATATTTGAGTGAAGAAGTTGAAGAGAAAAGGTAAGAATTCATTCCATATTATTAAGTTATGAAGGTTTGTTTGTGTTGTAGTATATGGAAATGAGTAGAATTCATGAAAATATAGAAGTTTGCAAAGTGGGAGTGCATACCCATGTGTGGCCGTGTGTGTATTAATGTGTGCATGTGATGAATGGAAATTTATGTTGTATTCTAGTTGTGATAATTGTGGAAATTGCATTGAGAATGAAAGTGGAATGAATTTGGTTGAAGTGGGAAATGAGTAGGTTGGTCGTGTGATGTTGAAATTGGAATGGAAATAAATCACTTTTGTTTAATATGTTAATTGTGTTAATGTGATGCTTGCAATATAAATGAAGATGAAATGATATAAGTTTGCATTGAAATGGAAAGTAGAAGTCTATGTCGTTTTGTGATGATTTTATGACATTATGAAAATGGAGTTGTTAAGGATATGATTATGATGATCATTGATGGATTTGGAAGGTGGAAACATGTTATGGATATGTATGCCAAAGACTAGAAGTTTTGGATGAAATATGATCTTGGTGGAAAATTGTATATCTTGTATATCGTGTGAATATTTTGTGAAAACGATATGAAATGCTTCTAACCTATATGGTGATGATCTTGATTAGTGATGAATATGAAAATATTGAGCTTAGTTTGGAAGTGTGAAGTCGGAATGGACGTTAGTGCATTATGTCGGAAAATAGAGCTAGTTGCCTTATATTGTAATGGTTGTTGACTTTGTTGATGCTGTTGGGTTGTTGTCGCTATTATTTGAGCCGAGATGTTTCTCGGGGATGCTATATTATAAAGGAAATGCTGCCGAAATTTCGGTATGCAAGTATGTGCTTAAGTTGGGTCCTTAAGGCTTGAATTTGACAATTGGTAAAAGTGACCATTTGCAGATTTTGGATGAAACGGGAATCGAGTCTGGACGAGCGTAGAGCGCAACTAAGGTATGGAAAGCCTTCCCCTTCATTCTTTGGCATGTCCTAGACATACTAGGCTGAGATTTGAGCCTCGGGGGCAATTCTGCTCATAGAAATCCGAGATTGATTTTTGGTACTATTCATTCAATGCAATTGAACTACAAAAGGTGCATTTTGTTAGAAAAATGGTTAAGCATCCGTAACTTTCACAAATGTAATCCGATCGCTCTGAAACTTTCCTGGGTGACTCCGTAGAGTATAATGTACGTGATTCATGTCTGCCACCTCGACTTGACCCGAGGTGGGCCCGCTATCCCCGACTTCTCTTCTATGGTCCTGTTTGTTTCATTCTTGTACGATAAGTCAAGGGAACTTATGGTTATTATTCCGACTACTAAACGGGAGTTATTTTAACTATTCTGAGTTTGATTTAATGTTTATTGAAACGATTGTGGAGACAGAAACCTTGATATCTTCGGAATGGCTTTAGCCAACTTACTTTTGTCCGGAGCTCACAGGTAGCTCCTGGTTATTATGCTGTTCACTACACGATAGGTGCTATGACCACCTTTATGAGCCTTATAAAATGTTTTGACATCTAAACCGTTTTGAAAATCTTACCCTGATAATTTGGATAAACTACTTATCTTCTGTATTTTCTGATATACGATTTTGGCATACCTGAATCTTGTGTGACGCATGATCCTGGCACGTGTGATTTATGTTTGGGAAGTAGTGATTTGGTATCCTGTATGGTTATTTTCTGTTTTATCGAGTCCCGGGCCGGTTATGTGAATATGCGCATATGTGATATTGGCCGCTGGACCCTCGACCGCGGCGTGTCCGACATTGACTGCTGGACCTTTGACCGCGTCATGCCGGACATGTGGCATTGACTGCTGGACCCTTGACCGCGTCTGCCGCACTTGTGATTATGCCCGACATAGACCGCTGGACCCTTGACCGCGGTATGTCGAAATTGTGGTAGTGACCGCTGGATACTTAACCGCGGTATGTGTGATTGTGACCGCTGGACCCCTGGCCGCGGTATGTGTGATAATGACCGTTGGGTACTTGGCCGCGGTATGCGTGATGGCGACCGCTGGACTTATGGCCGCGGTAAGTGTGCGTTTGATTCTTTTGTATGCATGAAACAAAAATGATTTTCAAAAGAAAGTAAAGCATTTTGGCATTCTAATTGCCGTATTCGTCAGCCGGAACCTCTTGTGTGTGACTTGCACGTCAGAGGTGACATTGTGGCATCCTGGTTATTCGTGCACACTCCGTTGCACTGTCTACTGCGCCCCTCATTAAAGGGACGAAACCTGATATAAATGTATATTATCTGTACTTGTGTAAGTTATGATTCTGTATGCATGGTTCTGCCTGTTACACTTCTAGACAGTTGATTCAGAGAATGATTCTGTCGGTGTTGCTTCTGTATGACTGAGCCGGACTATGATTCAGTCGGCTATAGTTCTGCACCCCTAGCTTTGGTTGCGGGTATGTCAGTCGCACTCTGTGCCCCGATCCGCACGATGATCCTGTCAGTTAAGCTCTGTGCCTCTGTTTCATATCACGATTCAGACGGCTACACCCCGTGCTTATGATATATGTCGTGGTCCTGCCCACACACTCTGTATTTCTGTTTCGGACTCGGGTCCGATCCTACCTGTTGTACTTCTATACTTCTGGCTCGGGTTTTGATTATATTGTTACATGGTCGCTTTACATACTCGGTACATTTCCGTACTGACCCCCTGTTCTTCGGGGGCTGCGTTTCATGCCGCGCAGGTACTCCCAGTTGAGGTGAGGACAGATGGAAGATATCTCAGCACAGATGGCAAGCTCCATTTGTTCCCGGAGTGCTGCCGAGTCAGAGTCTGTATGTTATGCGCTCGGAATCTGGTTAGAGACTTTGCAGGCAGTGTTGTGGGTGTTGGTTGTCGGTCAGTGTATGTAATGAATTTTGTATGTTCACAAATTTGTTCGGCCTGAGGGCCACGAGAAAGAATTTTTCTGAAAGAAAAGTTTTGCTATGTACTTTATTATTTGATTTAAAAAAAAATATGACGTGATTTTATGTGTACCAAGAGTCTGAGGGTTCGCTCGGCCCTAAGTAAGGGTCGGGTGCCCATCACACCCTAGTGTGGTCGGGGTGTGACAGCGAACACCTTACTGGAAAATTACAACGTAGATATATGTAAAATCACGTTCTATATATCGATAGTATTTATTTTGAACACCCTTGACATGATTGGTTTTGAACACTCTTGACATGATTGGATGAGGTAGCCCAATGGTTAAGGGTGTTCAGCAAAAATCCAAGCAAGCTAAGCGCCCAGTATCGATTCCGTCTAGAGGCGCTTTTTAGTTTTTTTAGTTTTGTGCCTATTAGGTTCCATTCTCTGCATAATTACACATTGATTTTAAGGCTCTATATATGGCCTACTTTTTGTTTTTGAAAGAACATTCATACAAACCTTAGACCCAATTCTTTTCCTTTTGAAAGACATAAGCTGCAACACCCAATTGAATACCCAAAACGTTGTATGTTTGACTTTTTTTTCTTTTAATTAAACTTTTTAAACTAAGCTTAAAAGTAATAGTTTAATTGAAAGTTACTTAATAAGCAAATTCTAATATTCTCTCCGTCCAATTTAAATGTCTTACTTTTCTTTTTGATCTGTTTCAAAAAGAGTGTCTCTTTATATATTTAGTATGTTGGCAATTCAAACATTCTACATGACAAGTTTAAAATCACAAGATTTAAATGAAATTTTACTACGTTACATACAACTTTAATTTAGGACCACAAAATTCAGAAACCTCTTTTTATTCCTTAAACTTTGTGCTCAGTCAAATTAAGACACTTAAATTAAAATGGGACGAAGGCAGTAGCTCTATTAAAACTCAAAAGCTAAAATGCTGTAAGATGAGAATCTCCTTTTGGTTCTGCTCCCCATTGTCCATGTCTCATCAATACTGCTGCCATCGCCGAAGACCGGTGAAAGCTAGAAACCAAAAAAGTGATTCGATTCTAGGTTGAATTTTCTTTTCTTTATTATTTTTGTTTCTTTGTCCGTTCACTTCAGTTAAATTAAATATGAACAAAGTTTTGGTCCTTTTAAATGGTGATTAAAGTTAAATATTGCATAGCTTGATTTTATGTTTCCGGTGCACCCATTTATAAAAAATTAAAAAAATTATGAATATTGCGTAGTTTAATTATAAAATTTTTGATGCACCCATTCATAATTTTTTTTTTTTTGAATATTGCATAGTTTGATTTTAAAATTTTCGATGTATTCAATCATCAAAAAAAAAAAATTCTACTTATGTAAAGCTTGAATACCCTTCGCGAAATTACTGGCTCCGCCACTGACATGCGTTGTGTCTTCCCCGAGATCTTTGTAAGTAAATTAGTCTACTGCTTTTAATTGAAATATGATGTGTCTTGATATTTCATTGTATCAGATTTTCTCTAACAAAATGACAGCCAATTTTTATATATAGTGTTATCTCATGGAAGATTGGATTAGTTACACTTTGAGTTGAAGTTTTTTCTATAACAATATATGTACACTGGATGCTAAATTTCATCCCCTAGCTCTTTATACAGTACAATTAGGGGTCATTGGTAAGGTGTATAAGAATAATATTGGTGTATTAGTAATGCTGGGATTAGTTATCTGACACTAATTATGCTAGGATTATTGCTTATCCACTATTTGGTTTGGTGTATTAAAAATAACATGCATTGCATAATTTCTAAAATAAAATGTTGTTTACAAAAATTTCCGCCGTATTCTTTAGCTTTGTACACTTTCTTTGCAACAACTAGTTCTTTTACTCTCTCTTACAACGACTATTTTTATTGCAACGTCTGTTCACTCCCTCTATAATTCGAGGTGGAATTTCTAGCGTATGAGAATGAAAGTATCTATTACCCAGTCCTGAAATGAAATTTTCTCATCAGGGCAAAAGTTGAATTAAATAAAAAAGAATCTAGGTGCAAACTTAACCAAGTGACAGCTCTCCAAACCACAATGCTAAACATATAGCATTAATAGTTGTGGTTTAGCATATACAAGTTACAACGTTATACGTAGGAAATGCTACTCCAATTATGTGACTTCAAAGCTAAGGTTTCCTACAAATTTTGGGTGTTAAAAGAGTAGGGGTAGGACCAATAGAATTTGAACTATTCCCAAGAAAATCCGAATTGAAGTCCCCAAAATTACTGTAGGTCCAACTTAATAATTGTAAAAGGTTTTAAGGGACTTCAGGGGCAATTGTGTCTTTAGTCATGCTTATGCATGTATTAAAAACTCTTGTACTGTTAATCATGATTTGCTATGTATTAGTCATACAAAGGATAATACCAAATAGGGTTAGTTATACATAGGTTGAAAAAGTGTATCAAACAAGATATTAGTAATACACACAGCTAAGGCCTTGCTCCTGAACTTTGCTACAGCTAAAGGCAACTGTTTCCTTTTCTAGACTTCCATGATACTAGATCATCCCCGAACTTCACAAGGTCAATTGTGACAGATCTCCTGGTTTGTAGGCAAGTGCCCCAGTTTAACTCAGTGATTCTCTGTGAAGGTATTGGCAATCCCAGCACTGGTTGTCTTGATATACCTTACTACTCTTAAGGCGACTTCCAACTGTGACTACTTAGGTGTATGCATAAACTTAGTACCTGTACCGCAAAAGATATATCAACTCTGGTCATGGTTAGACATAATAGCCTTCTAACTAATCTTTGATACTTTCAACATCTTCAACATATTTATCTTCTGGTTCACTCAGAGATCCCTTCTCATGAGAGTCATATTCAATTGAGATAAGGCTGAGATTTGTACCTAGAGGTGCATTCACTAGTTTATCACCTCCTAATCCCAATTCTGATATTATCTACAAGGCACACTTGATCTGGCTCATGACAATTCCATTGTTTAGATCTAGATAAATTCAATTCCAATGAAGAATTTTAGCTCCCATAGATTTTTCATCTTAAACTTCAACTTCAAATCATTCCAGGTTCTTGTTATAAGAACTTCACTATTTTCAGATATCAACAAACCATCAACATATACTAGTACTACTAGTAGCTCAGTTTCTTCTTCCTGGTAAAGAGAGAATAATCAAAGTGGCTTTGAACAACGCCTAACTATACCAATGCCACTGTTAGTTTTAGATTCACTCTCTTAGAGCCTGTTTGAGATCATATAGAGATTTGTAGAGTTTGCAAAACTTTCCAGACTCCCCTTGTCTTCTAAATTCGTGAGGAATCACCATGTAGATGTGTATCCCCGGGTATAACTTGTGTACTCTCATTTGTATCCACTGTATATCCGTGTATACCTCTGTGTGAGATACATGTGTCGCAGAGATTTTCCTACTCCATTTTAACTACGAATTTCACTTCCAATCTTCCTCAAATTTTATATATTGCCTAGTCTATGTGTTATAAACGAATACCACCCATACTCACTGAAAAACATCCTTTTTTTTTCCAAGTTTTTTTGGATATTGTAAATCATTAAAAACTTCTTGAGGCAAAAAATGGTTAAATAGCAAAAATGGCTCTGTAACGAATTTGAATTCGCCATCTTACCGTCCAAGTGTGTTTGAAGGAAAGCTGCAAACAAGGCCTAAAACAGCGGATCAGAAATAAAGGAATAACTGAACAAGCCTTTGAGCGGAACACCGTTGCTCGAATATTAAGTGGAGACTTTCAAAACCTTTGTTTTCACAATACAAGGAGAACCTATCGTGAACCTTCGCCTAAAAGCTAGCTAATCTTATCGATAAGACCAAAGAGCTGAGCTTACCTAATAATATAGCAGGATTATTACAAGGAATAATCTGTGTACACCAGGGAACGACATAATTAGGACCTTCTCCACTTGTCTAATTCTTGTGTAGTCGCTTTGATTAGCTTTTTGGTGTTCACAACAAGCTCATCAAGGAGTTCGCCTACCTCATTCCTGAAAATACGAGGAACATGGCATTAGGAACTAATTACACCTTAAAGGTTCGAAACATGAAATGTATATTGGTAATTAGTAAACCACCCTCAATAAGAGCCCCGCTGTTCCAAACCCAATTCCACAGAGCACCCGATCAGCCAGAGAGGCACCCATCAAAGGTAGTTCCAACAGTTGGTTAAATACAAGAAGAGAGAGCATTTGTCTGTTGAATGGTAATCTAAGTTACTCGGACTCTTCGAAAGTGTTGCCGCACCCGTGTCGGATCCTCCAAAAATACACTACTTTTGAAGGATCCGACACGCACCCGACAACATTTTAGGCTAGTCCGAGTAACTTAGATGGTAATAACAAAAAGACACTAATTGTAGGATAACAGTTTGTGTCCCTCTTTTCAGCCTTCTTTTGTTTGGAATTACCCGACTTATGCCTCACTGGAAATATCACAAGCGCATAATGATGAATAAAGTTCTGCTTTCTATGAAGAATTAAAAAGTAATATTCCCAGTAATCAACTTGTAACATCACACGAATTCAAAACAGATCACTTGAAGACAAGGTCAACATTATATCAAAACTAACATTACTGAGCAATACGCAGGATCAGAATTCAGGGAGATTAGTCATGCATTACACTAAAAGGCCTTATGCAAACAAGAATGATGGTTAAAAGTCTCATTGAGGTAGAACGGGAGAGTATGAAAGAATGTCAACTAGATTTGAGGAAAGGACCATGTATTTAAGGTCAGCACATTCAAGTGTTCAAAATCTGCAATCGGATGGAGATTTTATACTTTTGGTTTTGAATTGGTAATATCAACCACAAGAAGCCATTATCAAATAACGGACATGAGTTTAGAAAGCACATGGGTCAACTAAAATGACTTTACAGTACATTTCCTGAAAAATGAAGTGCCTGGAGTAACTTTCATAAACAAGAAGTACTAGTTCCCTATCAATTAGACATTACTGAAAATAAATTAAGACAGGAAGCAAAGATTTTCTGTGTGTCTCTATATAAAACACAAACACATAAGAACTGGTGCTGTTTAGCAAGCAAAATTATAGAGAACTTCACTTACAGATGCACGTAATCATAAGAGCAGTCATTACCAATTTGGCACCAAAATTAGAAAGGATCCGGGAAGCTCATGGGAGTACACAAAACTCAAAATAAGAAAGGCTGTAGCAAGTCATTTTTGATGTCTTTTAAGGCAATAACTTGCAATTATGATATGACATAATAACAACAATTCATTAGTACCCTGCCAAAATGTGAGTTGCCATTCAATATTCCAGAAACAGTATAGTAGTGTTTAGGTAAACAAGTATCCTACTATACTTATTTGTCTTCATAACCTACTAGAAGAAACATGTGATTATTGTGATCTTCTTTAAGTATTTACTATGTAAATCCTTTATCTAGCATAAAAGGATTATTATTTATTTTGTTAAGGTTGCTTAATGGTATTAAGATATCACTTAAAGAAACCTACCTCCCAGAGGATTCCGGTTTAGATTGGGTAGTGGATGGCGAACTCTACACTATTGCACTTGATATGACTGTATATTAATGTACTGATACTATAATGGGAAAAGGGAGGACTACTTTTTTTTGGATAACTTAGGTGTCAAGGCCAGCTTGCGGGCATCTCGACTAATTCCTAGGACTACTTTTTATGCTTCTTCAAAACCCCGCTAACTATTAAGCAGCCCTGAAACTTCAGAAGGAACTAAAGGCAAAACAATGAAACTTCATCCGTCATGAGTATAAATTTCATGGATGGTACCTAAGCTGATGATTTATTACAGAAAAGAGCCTAAACTATTGTTTGTAACTAGAATATACTTATACCATTCCTATATATAATTAGAAATAATAGTTACCAGAATTGTCATTTCTGGCGTGGGTATTTGTATTTGGGTAGTAACCGGAGGCCTGGAAATGACAATTCTAATTACTAGTACTTTTAAGGCATAATACATAAACAGAAACTTAAACTTGACCTCAGCTGGCAAGTAAGCACTCCAACTTCGGGAGTGCACATATAGACACCTCAACTTCTCCCCATTGTGTCTCATGAACACCCGATGCTGAGGTGGCACATAAATTTTGGAGGTGTTTAGATGATCATTTTGTAAGTTGGAGTGTTCAACCGACACAGTGGAGACGAGTTATGGTGTCTAAATGTGTATTTTCAAAGTTGAAGTGTTTAGTTGTCAGCTTAGGCCAACACACTAGCCAAGTTTGAGAGTCAGTTTATGTATTATGTATTATGTCTGCTTTTAATTATATATGAGTAATATAGGTATATTCTAGTTAGAAAATCTAATTGAAGTAGTGGTGTGTCATAAATCATTAGTTTAGTTAGCACCCGTGAAATTTACCCTCCGTCATGAATAACAAGAATTAAGCAAGCAAAACTTACCGATTAGGCAAATTGGCAGGGCCATGGAAAAGCTTGCCGACATTAGAGTATCTACGGGTGTCATCATAAGCAAAACCTCTTCCAACAGCGTAGCCAAAACCAAGACCAATTCCACAGCCAGCACCTAACCCAAAACCCAGTTGCAAGCCAGGAAGTCCAGGACCAAAGCCAGTGCCTTAAGAAAGGAAAGAAAGAAATAGGCAATTCAAGTCATATATTGGGAAAAGGAAAAGTGAGGAAAATGAAAGAATGAATAATTCGAACCTCCGATAAGGCCGATTCCGAGACCAAAACCACAGCCAATGCCAAGTCCAAAAGCAGGTCCAATCTTCCCCAATTGCTTCGACTTAACTATCGGTAGCTTCCATACCAAACCCTTTTCTTCATCTCCCCCTTTCATCTCTCTCCTGATTTCCAATTCGAGCTTCAGAGTAAACGACAGCTCTAGCCCCCAAATCTCTATCCCAGAGTTGGCCAAATTGGCTCAGGCTGAATTGGTTTTGTCGCTCAATATTTATGTGAATTTTTCAACAGATTTTTATTTTTATTAGGCTTAATACGATATTCTCTTAAAATTGACACTAATTTTATTTAGCCACAACAAATTCAGCCTATTTCAATTCAGCACTTGAACATGTGATATATTATTTTTGAATTTAGTGTTAGTATTTTCATTTTGATACTTGATCAAATTTTTCGCATTTAAACTATTCATGACTTCTACTTTTAGTATTTAAAACATGTCTATGATTTATATTCCCCACATGTGTATCTTTCACGTTATGTCAAGCCATGCATGTGATTCACTCGGTCAAGTTCAGGCATCAGGTGTCGATTCTCCCACGGGGCGTGACACAATTATATTGAGTATGAAACTATGAGATAGAGAGTTTCTCAATGTAGTAAAGAGGAAAATTAATTTGGGGACTTTAAAAGAATGAAGTGTAATAACTGTCATCATATTATTTTACTTAAAACAGGACATAATAAATGGTTAAATCAACTAAATTTTTTAGCAATTATCTACGATCTTACCTTGGAGGAAATTATTCAATTAGGATGAATGCATTTCAAAAGAATGGAGAAGTTTTACAAATGTCGTCAAATAATTAAACATAAAACAGGACATAATACAGTCAAATCAACAAAATTCTTAGCAATTCATTAAGATCTTACCTTAGCAGGGAATCATTCAATTACTTTTTGCTCACTGTATTACCCTTCAAGCTGTTGATGTTCAAATTATTAGTAAAAGCCATTGCATCCTAATTATCCGGGACCTCTGACAGCAATATTCTCTGTCTTTGGAATAGATTACAAAGTCATGAAGTAACTAATCTAGCCTTTGCTTGACTACAAATATTCCATCTGCTTCTCCACCCTCTAAGCCCCGCTATGCGCTTTTATAAAGGCGTCCGCCAGTTCCATGAATGACCCAATGGCAAGTTGCGCGGCTAGAGTGAGTACTAGGCCAATGCTCCCTTCATAAGGGTTTCCTTGAACTTATTAACCAGCACTGACTCTATCTCCTGCTAAGTGAGGTCATTGCCTTTAATTCTGGTTGTGTAGGCCATGATGTGATCTCGGGGATCAGTTGTACCATCATATTTTGCCAAATTCGAGATCCTAAACTTCTATCGGATTAGTACAAGGGCCACACTCAGCCTGCATGACTGTTAAGAGTACATCTCCATATCAATTTCTTTGATTACCGGTGGAGCCCGAGGAACTTGCTCCTTAAGTTGCTTCATGAGGCTTTCAAAGAGAGCGTTATGTGGCTCGAGGGGCAACTGTGTCTGCCACGGCTCCTTGCACCATTACTACAGTCCCAGATTTACTGGAATTCTTGAATTATCAGGAACTCCTTCCATGCCAGAACTTTCTGGGACACGATCAGGTACACTCCCAGCTGGACTCATCCTCGCTTGGACGGATAGCTCTGTTTTCAAGTTTTTGGCTAAGGACAACAACTTGTTGTCAAGTTTTAGGTTATTTTTGTTATCGTGCCATGAGTTCCTCCATGTGGCTGCTCTATGCCTTTTCCTTTGTCCAAACGCCTTTGTTGAGCGGTATCCCCGTCCAGTCTCTCTGTTGAAGGCGTGCGATTGTCACGAGGTTCCGATTGGCTTTGGTCTCGATCCCTTTTTTCTACCCCATCATTGCAGTGTTTCCTTCCACGACGACGAGGTCCTCTTCATTGGACTAACACCTTGACCAATCATACATTCTAACATGACTTTATATAAAGCTTCATTGATTCAACTAGTCAACCATTAGTTTTAAGGGTATTTTTAAGTTAAAAATGACATTCAGTAAAAGAGGATATTTTTAGCCGAATTTAATAGGTTAAGGGCATATTTAAGCCAAATAATAACGTTGAGTGTGTTTTTTATCCAATAGATGAAAGGAGCTTATTTTTTAGCCAATCTTAACAGATTATGAGATTTTTAGCCCCTTTTTCGTATACAAACACGTGAATGACTCGTACTTCTAAAAGTCTGCTCCAGAGTTGATAAACAAAAATCGTAAAGACCTTTCAAAGGGCATCCATATATGATTGATCAACGTAAGTAATCATATCACCCATAAATTTCCATTTTATACAACAAGATCCCGATTACAAGGATTCATCCATTCCACATTTTATATGCTAGCCAGTGTGAATTCAGTTTGAAAGTTTTTAAGATTTTAAATTTAACTATTAATAAATTATATAAAAATTATTATAAATCATAATAATTAATAATTTAAATATATTTGACAAAAAAAAAACATTGATAAGAAAATTTCTTGACTCTCCAAATCGTAACACATAAAGCGAAACAAAAAAAGTACACCATGTATTCATATTCAGTCTTTACCAACGTATAAATCTCAGCTCTCATCTACACCACACCAGTAGGAAGGGGTATTTGTCACGACCCAACCAGAGGGTTATGACGGACACCCGGAGCTAACCTACCGAGCACCTCTGAACATACGTCGCATATCCAATTCT
Source organism: Lycium barbarum (assembly GCF_019175385.1). NCBI lineage: Eukaryota > Viridiplantae > Streptophyta > Magnoliopsida > Solanales > Solanaceae > Lycium > Lycium barbarum. The sequence goes on along the minus strand of NC_083344.1, from coordinate 62,930,475 downwards.
AGGTGGACCACAAGATAGCTCATGGGTATCATAATCTATAAGGACATACATCACAAGATAATGGCACATCTCCTTATAATCATCAACAACTATGCCCATAAACATAAGCTAACAAGGCTGCCAAATATTATACAACAGTATGAACTGATAAGGTTAGGCTACATACATTTGTCTACGAACCTCTATATAGAATACAAGAATCCTTAAAGATGGGGCAGGACTCCACCATGCCCAAGTATATATATACAAAGGAGTAGTACCAATACCTGCAACTCCGAAACAACTGGGGCGCTTCTGAAACTCCGCTGATGAAGTTCCTAAGGATTAGATCTGTCTACCTGCGGGCATGAACGCAGCGTCCACAACAAAGGACGTCAGTACAGACAATGTACCGAGTATGTAAGGCATGAATAATAACATAACACGAGATATGGAACATAACATGAAATAAAGACAACCTGTACATCTGATTGCCTCATAAGGCGAATACCATGCATGCTAACTTTATTCTTAAAACAACATCATAAATATATATAAGTAAGCTGCTCGGCCCTATAGGCACGGTGTTATCATCATTAGCCCGCGCCCGAGGTAATCATCTCACGCCGCCCACTAATGGTGCTTCCCGGCCATGTAGGCACGACGTTATTATCATTATCCATAAGCCGCCCACCGTAGTGATGCTGCCCGACCATATAGGCACGGTGTAAGAAAATACATACATATACATAAAGCATGCATGAGAGCCCAATTAAAGGTACGACTCTATCGGAGTGACATAAGGTCGGTAACCTCCGATTATATTATGGAACAATCATCATCTTCATCGTCATATCCCACCTTGAAGGAACAAGTAACATAAGGTGAGATCAACAACAATGAATAAAATCAGGAAAATCATGAAATAATCTCAACAATCTCATACTAGCATCAAGACCATAAGCTTTGGAATCTTTAGAAATGGAATCATCATCGTCATCGTTATCATCATAGAAAACATCTATCTTTAGCATCATCAGACTTTCGAGAGTCATGAACTTCTAGCTTTTTGGGAACAAGGATATTATGAAAGTCATGTATGGGTTCATAGGAAAAGAATCATGCCTTTAGAAAGAAAGGGATTAGCCTTAACATACCTTTTTGATCTCCTTAACTACTTAACGCTTATCCTCCCAAGCTCCTAAATCTACATTCAAGAGAATTTATACTATTGTTAGGCTTATCGTCATATGGTTATCTTAGGCCTTCAAATTAAATTCCTTTAGAATCTGCCGAAATTTGGACAGCATCTCCCCTGTTTATATCCCTAGTCCGAAATCACAATACCATAACCAACAACAACAACAACAACAACACTAACATCAACAACATCATCATCAATACCAAAGTACTCCATAAAATATCCCACACGATGTTTATTCGATTTCTCAACCAACTAGTTCATTATACGACCATTTAATAGCTCTATCTCCATAAATAAACCTAAATCAATATTAATAAGGAGAGATTCATACCTTGTTCTCACTAGGACCGCAATATCTTCGATATCCGCCTTGAATCCAAGCCAAGATTCACCACAACACGATACTATAATCACAACTACACACTATCCAGACCTAAATCCCAAGATTGCACTTGATTTGGGCTAAAATGTGTAGGTGGAAGTTGGGGGAGTATTCCAGAGGGTTGGGGATAATTTTCAGGGGTGTTTGGATGAAAATAAGGGGTAAATTTAGAGCCGGTTTACACCGACCTAAAATTTACTCAGCGCGTTCGCGCACTGTAGCTGGACATGCCTCTGCATGTTCGCGCACTGTGCTGGCATGTTCACTCATTGTAGCTGGACGCGCCTCTTTGCGTTCGCGCAGAGTAATCCCTGCTCCGCCGGGCTAACTTTTAACGTCCATAACTCTCTATTCCAATGTCATATCGACGAGCGGTTTGTTGTGTTGGAAACTAGACTTCCCGAATTTCAATATAGGCTTTTGTTTCGCTTCAAAACTCCTAATATACTAGGAGCTATTCCTTTCTCAATTTAGACCAAAATTATTGTACAAACCTTGCCCATCTTTTTTTTTCCAAAGTTCCAACAACTTACTTCCCTTAATTCACCTATCCTCCAATCCTTCCATGACCTATTACGTGCACTTAAACTCTCATAACAAAATAAAATAAAAAATAGGTGCATATAACCTCATATGTCCTAGAAAATACTCTAGTGTCTACAGTTGAACAACTAACGCCTAACGAATCTCAACGTACAAAACTAAGAGGTGTAACAGTATTACTGGTTATTCAAAAATTGACTAAACTGATCGAATCGAATCTTATCGAACCGAATAGATTTATGTGTGTACAATATATTTCATATTAGGTTTAAAAATTACCAAAGCGTTACAATTTTTGAAACAATAATGGTTTTGGCAATCTTCCGTAGAAATTAAAATCACAGAGTATGTTTTCTCCTCCTTTCCCTTTTTTTCATTTCGCCTTTATTCCTTTGTGATATTTGAATCAAACATCGAGTCTATATTGTCTCCAAAAAGATTGTAGTTTGACATTGCTATAGGGAAGCCAACCAAGTCGCAGATGCCCTAGCAAAATGGAGTATTATAAATGATAGACTTGATTATTTTTGCACAAGCTCATCTCCCTTCGAGGGTCATCGGACTTAGATCTCATACAAATGGAGTCCCTATGGCATAAAGAAAGGAAGAATTATTTTGTATAGAAATGGTCCAGTTGAGATGCTAAGCTAATTTTTTTTGCCTATCATTGGACATGTATAGTTGTGCAAAACTTGTAAAGTCTTAGCCGATGCTTTAATTTTTGCGAGTAGTTTTCTTAGCTACAAACTGGAATAGAGGGACACAAGCAAGCATATGGATATTGCAAATGTTCTGCTCCAGAGGCTATTCTTATCCTCTGTTTCCTGTACATTCCATTCTGAAGAAATAGAAAGTCCACGCCACCTCAAAGGAGTAAATTTAACAAAAAAAAAAAAAAAACTGGAATAGAGGGTCGAGTGATTGCTCCCCTCAGCTTTGTAATTTCTATTTTTTTATATAAAGGTCACGCTACCATACGACAATAATTTTTTTTTTTTTTTTTAAATTGTAGTTATATAGACATGATTTTATTCAGATTGTCGCAATCTTTTTGTTAGCAACTCAATAATCGTTCTAAAATAAAGTAATATGTATTTTCGGTAAAGAGCGTGTCGAGAGTGCACAACCTACATTATTGCAACGAACACGTACTATTCTTTTTGAGCATTAGATTATACAAGATCTTCTAGTAAAAATTGTATGCAACGAACATATACTATTCTTCGTTATTGTGTGAGAATTTATTTTTTACTTTTTGCAAGTCTACAGAAAAGCAATGATGAAGCTACGCTCTGAACAACACATTGTAATTTAGAAAGCTAGTTTGCAGTATTGTTTGGGAAGTGCAATTTCTAAATGAGTTTCATGCGAAGAATTTAGCAAGAAAAGTTTATAATTTTAGGGATTAAATAAGTGATATCGACAGCTATTTATAGAAAAAGGAGTTTACTGCATATTCTATCAGACATATCATATTCAGCGTGAGTCAATTATTATCTTAATTTATACTTTATGTGTTATATAAACATTTATTATTATTTTACATAGTAAATGAGACATAATAATACGGTTCTTAAAGACGTATAAAAAAATTAATCGAACCGCATCGATGTCGAAGAAAAATCGAGATAATTGGAATAATTTTAATAATTTTAATTTTAGTTATTAACGAATAATTGGTATAGTATAAATTTCTTAAAAGTTACCGGTTAAACCTAACCATCGACACCGCGCTACCAGACGCATTTTTTAATAATACAAGAAAATTGGATAGTTTATGATTTGCTAGTAATTCAGCGACTTTAAGATAGTTTATGTTATAAACTTAAGAGCCGCCTATTAATATTTGTAACTTGTCAACATAAGCTACTGAATAAAAAATTTGGATAAGGCAGGCTATGAGATTATCCTTCATTATTGTACAATATCTAGTCACAAATCACAACTACTACTAGACTTCATCCGATGTTCCCATCATCGTACTATATATACCCCCTTTGGTTGCCATCTTCTTCACCAATTCAGCAAGTAATCATAAAGGTCAAATGAAGCCTTTTGAGTTTACAGCTCTTTCTTCTCTACTACTCTCCTTTCTGCTCCTGAGTGTCTCCGCAGAACAATGTGGTAGACAGGCAGGAGGTGCACGTTGCCCCTCGGGACTTTGCTGCAGCAACTTTGGTTGGTGCGGAAACACTCAAGCCTATTGTGGTCCTGGGAATTGTCAAAGCCAGTGCTCTTCTGGCCCTGTGCCAGTGCTCTTCTGGCCCTAGTGTTACTTGATTGAAGAAATGTAATAGAGATGAACACAATGAATTCGGATTGCAACACGATAATGAGAGAGATTTGTATATATTTCTAATACAAAAGAATGTTCTTGATGTTAAGGAGCCAACCCCTTAAAAGTGGGCAATGACCCTTATTTATAGTGTTGCCTCATGGGCTCCATACAATAAGAGAAAACTAAAAATAAAGAAAAACTTTGACTTGGATTAGGTTGGGTTAGGTTGGCCGTACGGTCGGACACCCGTACGATTGGCAGTTGAGCATGACAGGACGTTATCGACGCGTGGCAATCGCGCAACGGATCTCCCGGACCAATGGCCACAAATAAACGGACTAACGGCCACGACCAAACAGACCAACAGTAACGACCAACTCGGCCATGAAGAAACCGGATCAAATGATGCCCTTCCATGGCCTCGGTCCAAGCGTTCCTCCGGTTCAGAATGAAAGTCCTCGTGCATGTTCTTGTCCCCTTCTTCCTTCGATTCCTGGTCTCACCGGTTTAAAGCGTAGCCGATTTTTACCGTATACAGCTAGTCCCCACACTTCCCGGACCGTAGATTTATCGGAGTAACGGGAAGTGGATGAATCAAGAAATCGGCGACTCCGTTTGTCCGTTGTTATCTTCTCATTTTGGCGGGAACAGTTGTGTCACGTCCCCTTTTCATCGGCCACGTGTCTTATCCCGGATGGTCCGCTCTGACAACCGCCGCACGCATGTCGTTTCAAGTCATTCCTCATTAATTATGGGACACGTGGCACCCCCCAGTTGGCTGGAAACCATAACCGCCTGAACCCCACGTCTATAAAACGTCTTCAACTTCTTCATTCTCTCATTTTTACGATTCATTTCTCTTCATCTTCACTCTTCACTCATTTCTTCATCTTCACCATATCTAACTATCCTCCATATCAAGTTTGTTGCTGATTCATCGCTTATACCACGTGAAAGGAAGCAACTTTGCCACCATCTTTACTAGCTGGTCTTGTTTGAGTGTCGCTGCTCCTTACTCTGTCATTTCTTGAACCGTCTGTTCCCTTACTCTTTTTTAACTTCCTTTCTGAATCCACTCAACTTCTTCTTTTCATATTTTCAAATGTATGAAACCACTTCCCATGATATTCACTCGGTTTCATCACAAGGAACCGAACCTGCATCTTCAACTAAAGCAAAGAGCACATTCGAGCCCACAACCTCAGACATTATACCGGCCAAGCCTAACTTCAACAAAGACTTTGAGGTTGAAAAACCTTCTTCGGTATCCGATAGGGGGTTTGATGTGAGGCGATATTCCTCATCCATTACTGAGGAAAAACTCGACTTAGTCCGGGCTGATTGCGGGTGGGACACCCGTCCGGTTCAAGTTTTTGCCCCCGGGCCAAGTGAATCAGTCACTGACCACCGGGAAGGTTTTTTATATGTGTATACTTACCCTTTCACTCTCAAGCTCGACCCTCCGGTCGATCCGGTCATCTTGGACATGTGTCGGACCTATGACGTGACCTTGGCACAGATTGGTCCGATTGTTTGGAGGGTCGTGGCATACCTCCGGTTGTTGGCCAACAATGCCGGGAAGGAGCTCACTCTGGCCCACTTGATACGTTTATATTCCCTGAGGTTGTTCTGGGGTGGCGTAATAAAACTCGCAAAGCGTAGCCGGAATCCATTTTTCTCGAAAATGGACGAAGATAGGGACAGGGGTTGGTTGGAGCGATATGTCCGGGTGAGGACCTCAGACATCATTCCGGACAATTACATGCCTTTTCCGGAAGCGTGGAACAACAAGCGTAAGCCTGAACTCTTAAGTAATTGCTTTTGCATGTTTTATCGAACTTTGGTTCCACTTTCTGACCGTTTTTTTTATTTATATTAGCCAATGGATGGATTCCCCCGGTCGTCCGGAATCTGAACGAATGGGTTACTACACTCCTTAGCCAGCATGTCCACGACGACCGGACGTGGGGCCACCTGTCACGCGGCCGATGGGTCGCCCAGAACCACGATAATACTCTGCTGCTACCCGTGTTCACTGCATCTTCTACTGCCCGTATTCATTGCGTCTTCTACTACCCGTATTAATTGCGTCTTCGATTTTTAGGTTTGCCCAAGGGCTCGGTGGATCCCAGACCGGAGTCTTCAGCCGAACCCGCAACGTCGGTACCCGAGTTTGATTCTGCGGGTGCATCTCGCATCCTTGCTGCCGCCGCCAAGAGGAAAAGGCCCTCGAACAAAGGGCTGAAAACAAAGAAAAGGGCGAGGAGCGTCGTTAGGACTTTACGAGATGAAGCAGAGCCCGAGCTCCTCGTCCGGAGTATCGGTGCGGCCCCTTCCGTGGATCCTGTTCCGGAAGAGGGTATCACCGCTTCACCCCTTCCTTCAGCCGTAGAAGGACCTTTTATTCCGGCGTTACCCACAGGTGCGGAAGAAATTCTTTACCCGACTCATCTAAGGTCGATTGATTTCGTCGACATTTCAGGTGAAGCTTCTTCCGAAGAAACCCCCCTGCAAAGGGCAAGTAGATCTGGGGGGGCGGCTGCTGCCGAAGCTGATCAAAGAACCGAGCCTGCTCCCGAGAGCGAAGCTCCAACGGTCACTGGCCCATTACCCGACTACGAGACTGCTGCAACTACGGAGCCCCCTGTCTTTACTGAAGCTGCTGAGGCCGCTCCAAGTTCTCCAACTCCGGATTCGAGGCCGAATGAGTTTGAGGACATGTTCTCGAGCACTCCTCCTGCAACCAACGAAGCCGCGGGTTTCGGACATCTCCAGATCCTTCGAGCCACGAAGGCAGTTAGTCGGGCCACCGAGTCCGGTGCTAGGGATAGCTTGGTCCTAACCTTTCTGGCCCCAAGTGTGGAGCCGAGGAGGACGAGGTCGGCTGTGATCACCGTTCCCGAGGATTGCAGCTTTCTCTCTCGCCCGGTGGGCGTGGCGAGCTACCTGAGGCCCCTTATCTCGGACTCGGACAAACGAAAGATGAACGGGGTCTCTTGGCAGTGCCTCATCAATGAGGGTATGCACGCGGGCAATCGAGTAAGTTTTGTCAACTGTCCCTGCATGCTTTTCTCCAGAATTTTTGTCTCGTTTTATGAAAAGTGTTTGACTTGCTTCTTTTTGCAGAGTGTGGTGCTTGTTAACGAAGCCTTCGTCCGTGCCCAACAAGAGGTGGATGATCTCAAGGGCCAACTAGATACCCAAGGCCGGGAAACGGAGATATATCTGCACCTTCTTCGGGAGAAGAAGGTGCAGCTGAACCGAGCAGTTGCTCTTTCCAACCTCTGACCCGAGCTCCATGCAACAAAGGCTGAAAACCGTCGATTGAATGGTGAGCTGGCCGAGATGATTGAATACAACCGAACTCTCGAAGAGGACAAGATCGGCCTTAGCCGAGATAACGCTCAATTTTCCTCAAGGCTCGATGAGCTCGAAACCACCCTTTCTCAACACCGGGGGGAACTGGATTCGGTGAAGTCTGATGCTGCGAGCTTGGCCGAGAGGATCCGGCTGCTCGAATCTGAGAGTGCCCGGTATAAAGAGCGCATGAGGGTGTTCGAGGAGAAGACGGAGAAGAGGGCCCAGATATGTGATAATCTGAAAACCGAGCTTAAGGAGACGGCCGATGCTAATGACGCCCTCAAGGCCGAGGTCGAGTCGGCCATCCACATGCAAGATGTCCTCGGAGAGGCTCGGGATGTTCTGGCAGCAAAGTTAGCCTAGGTCGAATTTCGACCGTAGTGCCCGGTATAAGGTGTATGAATGAAATAGTACCGAAATACGGCGGTTATCATCGGGAAGCCATCCGAGATCTCGTTTATCCCAACTTTCGATAACTTTTACATTGCAAATGTTTGTGTACATGAGAATGAATTTTTCCCTTCCGCCTTTGCCGTAGCAAATACTAAATGGACACGATTCATTCTGATCGTTTAGTCCTTACATCGGAACCTAATGCGGAAGATCCGGGTCATGGTTTTGCCGTAGCAAGTATTATGGGGACACAATTCGTTATGATCGTTTGGTCCTTACATCGGAACCTAATATTGAAGGCCCAGTTTTATTTTGTTGAGGGCGGCCTCCGGTTTCAGCTAACCGGGGTAAACTTCGGAGCGGTCGTGATAGTCCCCTAGCTCTTATCCGAGCTGCAAGAGCGGGTGAGTGCTATTAAGTCCCCACTCGTTGGGTGTGACCCTGAGTTTCCGGGCGTCTGTCTTTGTCTTCGTTAAGTAACACGTTGTACTTGTTGCCTCATTAAAAACCTTGTCGGAAAACCCGTTTTGGGACAAAACCGCACTAAGGAAAAGAGTGCAACACGTGTTTTCAGGCCTAATTCTAACTCTATCCGGCCCTCGATTTTTCTGCAAAAGAGAAAGGTTATTAAATAGAAAACATGGGGAGTCCATACCTTAACAGTAGTATCTTTTCAGATGAGCCACGTTCCAATTGTTGCGCAACCGTTGCCCGTCCATGGACTCTAACTGATACGATCCTTTGCCCGTTATCCTGGTTATCTTATATGGACCTTCCCAGTTCGGACCCAGTTTTCCTTCGTTGAGATTCTTGGTGTTCAGGGTACCTTTTCGAAGCACCAAGTCCCCAACTTGGAAATGCCGAAAATTGGCTCTTCAGTTGTAGTACCTTTCCATTCTCTGCTTCTGGGTTGCAATACGGACTAACGCATTTTCGCGAAGTTCATCCGTGAGGTCGATTTTTATGGCCATGGCCTCCTAGGTTGGACTCCCTGGTAGTATAGCTGAACCGGAGAGTGGGTTCACCAACTTCTACGGGAATAAGGGCTTCAGCCCCGTAAACCAATGAGAAAGGAGTTTCTCCCGTACTTGATTTTGATGTGGTTCTATATGCCCATAACACCTCCAGTAATATTTCCCTCCAGTGATGCTTTGACGCTTCAAGTTTTTTCCTCAGATTTTGGATTATTATTTTGTTCGTGGATTCTGCCTGTCCGTTTGCACACGGGTGATACAGGGTCGATACAATTTTCTTGTTCTTCAATCCCTCGAGAAAATCATTGACTTTTCCACCCACGAACTGGGGTCCGTTAGATGCCGAAGCGACAAATGATGTGGTCCCATATGAAGCCAATGACTTCCTTCTCTCTGATTTTTTCAAAGGCCTGCGCTTCAACCCACTTAGAGAAATAATCAGTCATAAACAGAATGAAACAGGCTTTACCTGGTGCCCATGGTAACGGACCGACAATGTCCATTCCCCACTTCATGAAAGGCCAAGGTGAAACCACCGAATGCAGCAACTCCCCGGGCTGGTGAATCATCGGAGCATGTCTCTGACACCCGTCACATTTCCGGACGAAATTTTTTGAGTCTTCGTCCATTCGGTTCCAGTAATAACCGGCCCTGATGATCTTTCGGACCAGAGCTTCAGCACCAGAGTGGTTGCCACAGATTCCTTCGTGCACCTCTCTCATCACATACTCCGTCTCTCCGGGACCCAAACACTTAGCCAGGGGGCCGAAGAAAGACCGTCGACACAATTGTCCGTCCACTAAACAGAAATGTGCAGCTTTGGTCCTTAATGAACGTGATTCGTTTGGGTCATTCGGGAGCTTTCCATCATGCAAGTAGTCGATGTACTTGTTGCGCCAATCCCAAGTTAAACCTATTGTGTTTATCTCGGCATGTCCATTTTCTATCGCCGTGTTCAACAAGTGTACCATAGTCCCGGGGTTGATTTCTTCCCCTTCAACCTAGGATCCCAGATTTGCCAATGCATCGGCTTCGCTGTTCAACTCCCTCGGTATATGCTGCATGGTCTATTCTTTAAACCGATGTAGTATCACTTGGATTTTTTCAATATACCTCTGCATCCGTTCATCCTTGACCTCGAAGATGTCGTTCACCTGGTTTACGACCAAGAGCGAATTGCACTTTGCCTCGATTGTCTTGGCCCCCATACTTTGGGCCAATTCCAAACCTGCAATCATAGCCTCATACTCGGCTTCATTGTTAGTCAATTTAGCAGTTCTAATAGACTGTCGGACGGCATCCCCGGCCCGGGTTCTAAGGACGATCCCTAGCTCGGAACCTTTGAGGTTTGAGGCTCCGTCCGTATGTAGCGACCAAATACCCGAGGCTTCCCCCGAGGTTAGCAGAAGCTCTTTATCAACCTCGAGGACCATAGCCGGGGTGAAATATGCCACAAAATCGGCCAAGATCTGGGACTTGATGTCCGTTTGAGGTTTGTACTCGATATCATATCCGCTAATTTCGACGGCCCATTTAGTTAGTCTACCCGATGATTCCGGTTTATGCATGATGTTTTTCAGAGGGTAAGTAGTTACTACACATATTGGATGGCATTGAAAGTAGGGCTTGAGCTTTCTAGAAGCACTTACCAGTGCCAATGCCAATTTTTCCAAGTGGGGATAACGGGTCTCCGCATCCCCCAAAGTTCTACTTACATAATAGATAGGGAATTGCGTACCTGATTCTTCTCGGACCAAAACTCCACTTACCGCTACCTCGGAGACAACAAGGTAGAGAAAAAGCGACTCGTCCGCCTTTGGTGTGTGCAACAGCGGGGGGCTAGACAGATATCTCTTCAATTCTTGTAAAGCTTTTTGGCACTCCGGTGTCCAAACGAAGTCGTTCTTCTTCCTTAGTAAGGAGAAGAAACGATGATGTCACGACCCAGCCCCGTGGGCCATGACTAGTGCCCGAGCTGGACACCCATACGTACCTGTCAACATTATCGGACCGATACTACAGGCCCTCAACTAACCACATCACATCGTATGAACATACGCAAGCCGACGAGGATGCACTGTATATGTCATTATTCTACGCAAGCCGACAAGGCTGCCACTGCACATCAAAATATTACGCAAGCCGACAAGGCTGCCAGTATGAAACGATAGTATAAGCAAGCCGGCAAGGCTGCTACAGCGACAAAACATCCATAATGATCATATAAACACAACTGATCACATCTGAATACAACCCACATACATGTCTACAGACCTCTAAGAGTTTCAACAGTGAAATATGACGGGACAGGGCCCTGTCGTACCCTTAGACAATATGCATAAAAAAGGGTCTGTACCAAAATCTAGGCTTCGGAACAACGAAGCTCTCCAAGATAGCAGAAAGGGAATCCTAAGCTGGCGGATCACCAAAGCGAGTATTTGTACCTGCGGGCATGAAACGTAGCCCCCCGAAGAAAGGGGGGTCAGTATGGAATATGTACTGAATATGTAAGGCAGTACTGAATCATAAAACAAGGAAAAGCGTAGCAATAAGCAAGTTTAGAAAGCAACCCGGGAGTAACCTGGCACAACATTTTGAACCATGTCATGTGGTCCCTTACACAAATTCTAGCATACACAATATAAATATAGAATATCCTACTCGTAGCCGCATCCGGCTAATAACACAATAGTCCCTTCGGACGGCCACTTTCGGCTAATAATACAATAGTCCCTTCGGACGGCCGCTTCCGGCTAATAACACAATAGTCCCTTCGGACGGCCGCTTCCGGCATAATAATGATGGCTCCTTCGGGCAGCTGCTTCCGGCTTAATAATAATGGTGTCCCCTTCGGGCAGCCTCTTCCGGCTTAAGAATATCATAATCCAGCTAATCAGGTGGAGCAATAACAATACATATGATATATAGTATGAATATGTAATGAAGTTACAAAACGTTACTTGTCAATATATGTCACGACCCAGCCCCGTGGGCCGCGACTGGTGCCCTTCTGGGACACCCCAAACGAACTCACACCCAGATCATCGTAATCAGACTCGCCCAAACTCACGTACGTTATTCGAACTCAACATCGTAATCAGATATCTACCGAACACTTATCCTAAGCAGTCGCCCGTACAGATCAGACAAATCACAAATCAGAAAGGAGGCGGAATATACATCGCCAAATTTCACACACACACATCAGAAGGGTGGCGGAATGTACATCGCCCCCAAATGCATACACATACATACAACTCAGGGGCCGACTTGGCCATAGTAGCGTACGGGCCGCTTAAGAACGCAAAACAGACTCACATGCAAACACACCGGACCCACGACCCACCAATCTGACTACAGGCCTCTAAACAGAACAGAACATAAGAACATAGGACGGGACAGGGCCCCGCCGTACCCACTCATCCAAATATACAGAATACAGACACAACAAAAGATATGTACCAAAAGTAGGCTCCGGATCAAAAGGGAGCTCTCCAACACAGCAGAATGAGTAGCCTAAACTGGAGGACCACCCAAACGAGCTTCAGTACCTGCGGGCATGAAACACAGCCCCCGAAGAAACGGGGGTCAGTACGGGAGAAGTACTGAGTATGTAAAGCAGAAGGTACAGAAATCACAAACACAGCTAGAGTCAGAAAGAACAAACACACCAACATCGCAACAAAGCACACCTGTGCGGGAGGCGAACGTACAAATGCAAATCAAATCATGTATAGGGTTTAGGAACGTGGTCACCCCCCCGACGCTGGTGCCACAACACATCATAACTCCAGAAGGTTTCAAATCTCCGTCCAATCTCCAGACACATCGTATCACACACACATCATATCATCAGAACATATCAAATGCCATATCACATCATAACTCCATAAACGGTAACCGGCCCTATGGCGAGGCCTCGGAAACCGTAACACATCATAACTCCCGAATATATTATAGCGCGCACGATCACAAAGTCGGCCCGGGTACCGACGAACGAAGTCATAGCAGGCAGCACGAACAGAGTAGTGCAGAAATCATATGCATATCAAAATAATTTGTCGGACTTAACATATAGTTTACGTAGAGGTATATACTGACGCCCGAAGGATCGGAGTAGGAATCAGACTGATCAAAGTATGCGTATAAAAGTTACGAAGTTCCAAACTGCCAAATTCGCAAGAAAACTGTTCATAAGTCATTTTCCGAAAATCTCACATCATTCAAGTACAGAACGTACATTAATGGCATAGAAAGTTTCAAACACATCCTTGGGTCCTAAACAGACGGTTGCGGATCATAACGGACACAAATGAATCAAACAAACCGAATAAGGGGAGCCTCGGGGCTCGCGGGCCCACCTCGAGTCAAATTGAGGTGGCGGACACAAATCACAGACTTTCGGCTCCATAGAGCCATCTACAAAAGTTTCGAGGAGTTTCGGACACAACAGCACAAGTTGTGGAGGTACGAACATTCTTTTAACCAAATGCGACAAAAAGGGTTCAATCGCGCTGAATGAATAGTGCTCGAACTTGAACTTCGATTTCCAAGAGCAGGGTTATTCCCGAGGGGCCGATCTTAACCTAGTATGTCTAGGACATGCCAAAAGAATGATAGGTAGGCTTTACATACCTGGTTGGCGCCTTACGCTCCTCAAATCGCAATTCCCGTTTCGTCCAGAAACTGCAAATGGTCACTTTTACCAATTACTATTCATGAGAATTAACATTTTAGTCTTTGGGCTATATTTGGCTACCGAAATTTTGGCAGCACTTCCCCTATAAATCTAACACCCCCGAGGCTTAGCTCGGCTCAAAATATAACAACATCAACAGCCCAAACATCATTACACAATACGAATCACAATCAAACACACTAACTTCACAATTGCACTTTATTTCATAAGTTGGTAATCCTATTTCCTAACTTCACAATTTCAACTCATATCCACATTATTGTATTCATTCATTCAAGATCATTCCACTACATAACAAACAAGTTCCAAACCACATACAAACATCCCCAAAATTCACTACTTTCCAATTTTCATTCAAAACACCAAAAGTTACGACGAACGTTCTAACTTGCGTCGTTTCATTCCAAACTCATTATCATCAACCATAAATCATGTTCAAAGTCTTTAGTATCATAAATATACTATGATATACACAAATATACCAAGGGTATACACTTTCCGATAACGTCAAAAATTATTTTCTAATACCAACTCACTTCCTTAATCAATCATTTACAACATAATGACCACAACAACACATTATTCAAACTAAACAAGCTCAAATTCTTAGGCCTTTCACCTCCCTCACTTTCGGCCAAACACACCCTTTATACACACACACACCATGCACAAACACAACACCATTCCAAAATCTTCATGCTAATTCAATCACTAACACATATGTATCCCTTTCATAACATAAAAACATTGAAATCTTACCTCTTTCTTTAAATTCCGATTCGCCGCAAACGTCGTCCTTTCGTCGAACTAATTGTACCACCACGAAGAGGGTCTTGAGTACTTCACCACTATGCAAAACTCAAGATTTTTAAGGCTAAGATCAAAGCTTGCCAATTTTTTTTCTCTTCCTAAACCCACTTCGGCCGAGAGCCTTATTTGATGCCCCTTCTCTTTTTTTGTTTTTTGTTTTTGATCTTAATTCTTGATAATTCAAAGGGTAAGTTGATATATATCCACATCTAGTCATGTGCTTAGCACATGACATTATAAATGGGTTTGGGCCAAAGGCTATGGCCGGCCACCCTCAAGGACTTGGGCTTCAATTTTTTTTGTTGTCCAATTCTTGGCCCAATTCATTAAAAGTCCCGTTTTGTAATTCCCGAAACTAATTCTAAAATTCCAAATTTACCCTCGGCCTTCCCCGAGGTCTTGACATCAATGATTTCATAATCAACATGAGCCTAGCAACTTGAATCAAAATATCTCCTCAACACACACAAGTCTTATTTATTTCTTGATTTCCCGTTATACGAAAATACGGGACATAACAATATAGTATGAAACATTTTATAGAAGTCAAGACATGAGTCATCATAGAGTTCCTAAGAATAGAAGCTGGTATATATCGACTATTATCCAACGTACAAAAAGACTGAAGAGGGAAGCTCAATCACTTAAGAGTTCTAACATCAAAAAGTGAATAAGAATCATGAATCACACTCAAGACTTATGAATAGGATTACCCCAAAGCTCATATCATTCATCACTTAAATCTAAGACATGCCAAAAGAAAGAAGGGACAGCTTTACATACCTGTTGACGACTAATCGCAAAACCGTTCGCTTCGTCGCCCCTTTAGCCTATTTAATATAAAAGTAACGTTATCGTCAATAACTATACTTTCTAGTTCGTAAATCCGTAGCCCATCGCTTTATAGAACTTGTTCTTTAACCTATACATTCTTGTTTAGGGTTTTTGTCATTATTCAAGGACTTAACAAAAATCGGGCAGCATTCCCCTTATATATTCGCCTAACCCGAATTTCCAATTATCCTCCTGTCAACACAGAAATACCAACAACAACGATATACACATAAAATTCTCACAACTCAGCCCATAATAATTCTAAATCAATTTCAATCAACAATTTTACATAATAACGATTTCACGTATTTTCTTACTTTCGATTTCGTCCAATTCAATTTTAATAATTTCATTAAAGAATTATTAACACAACTACACCATAAAATAGGAAAATCTTACCACAATTTCCTCGGAGAAATTTGTACACTCAATTGTTCCGATTTTGCAATTCCTTCTTCTCCAACTTAAAATCAAATGTTGCTATCACCTCCTTGGATTTGTATTGCACTTGAAATTGATACAAATATTCAAAGATCAATAATTTTTTTCACCACCATGGCTGGCCGAGAGCAGCCATGGTTAATTTCCTTCTTTTTTTTCTTGAATTGTTTTTGTGAAAATGTTGTAAAATGAAAGTCATTCACTACATGTTATGTATATATATGCTTGTTCCTAGGGGGACACGTGTCCCCCTCCTTGGTGAGTCACAAATACACTTTTGGATTTTTGTTTGATTTTTTTTCCTTTTTTTTTAATTTCGGGTGGGCCCACTAGCAATTAATCTTAATTAATTTAATTTAATTACTCACTAATTCCTACTTAGTAATATAATCACTATTAATTAATCCCTAATATCCAATAATATTTTTATACTAAATAAAATTTATAAACAATTTGTGTTTTAATTAAAGATTTCTATTCCGTGTCCGAAAATGATCTCGTCTTTAACTTAGTCGATCCTCTTGCGAATAACTCGACGTATAAAATGAAAAAAAATAAAAAAAAAATACGGGGTATAACAGATGACTCTTGTCCGAGGACCTCGATATGAAGCGACTCAACGCCGCTATCCTTCCGGTGAGCCTCTGTACTCCTTTGACGTTATTTACCACTTCGATATCCTCGATGGCCTTGATCTTGTCCGGGTTGATTTCGATCCCCCGGTTTGACACCATGAAACCCAAAAATTTGCCGGACCTTACCCCAAAGGCACATTTTTCCGGGTTGAGCTTCATGTTATACTTGCGGAGCACGTCGAAGGTTTCCTGCAAATGTTTTAAATGGTCCTCTGTTTCCAGGGACTTGACCACCATGTCGTCAATATAAACTTCTGTTGTTTTCCCTATTTTTTCTTCGAACATCTCATTAACTAGGCGTTGGTAAGTTGCACCGGCATTTTTTAATCCAAAAGGCATGACATTATAACAGTAAGTCTCATATCGGGTAATGAAGGATGTTTTCTCTTGATCCTCCGGGTGCATCCGAATCTGGTTATACCCGGAGTAGGCATCGAGAAAACTTAACATCTCATGCCCGACCGTCGCATCGATCATTCTATCAATGTGAGGCAACGGGAATGAATCCTTCGGGCATGCTTTATTTAAATCCTTGTAATCAACACACATTCGAAATTTATTACCTTTCTTGGGCACCACTACCACGTTGGCTAGCCAGTCCGGGTACTTTACCTCCCGGATAGAACCTATTTTTAAAAGCTTTGTTACCTCGTCCTTTACGAAGGCGTGTTTTGCTTCCGCCATGGGCCTTCTCTTCTGCTTCACCGGGGGAAACTTCCCGTCTAAACTGAGCTTGTGAGTTGCTACTTCCGGTGATATACCTGTCATATCTATATGGGACCATGCGAAGCAATCTGCGTTAGCTCGAAGAAATTCAATTAACTTGTTCCTGAGCTCTGAGGTTAACCCCGTGCCCAGGTATACCTTTCTGTCGGGTAGATATTCGAACAAGACGATCTGCTCCAGCTCCTCTACTGTTGACTTGGTTGCGTCCGAGTCATCCGGCATGACGAATGATCTGGGTACACTGAAGTCATCCTCTTCGCACCCCGGGTCCAACCCTGTATGCTGTGATTGTTATTTGGTGTTTGTTTCCCCGGTTGAGTCCTTCTCCCTTTGATCCGATTTTTCGGGCTGAGGTGTCATTTCCTCGACCACGAACATCTCCCTTGCAGCGGGCTGTTCACCTCGGATGGTTATTATCCCCTTCGGTGTCGGGAATTTCTGCAACTGATGCAATGTCGATGGCACGACCCTCATGCTATGTATCTAGGGTCGACCCAGTAACGCATTATACTTCATGTCCCCTTCGATCATATAGAACACCGTTTGCTGGATAGTGCCATTGATGTTAATCGGCAACGATATCTCCCCCTTTGTGGTTTCGCTCGCCATGTTGAACCCGCTGAGGACCTGGGCTACCGGCACGACCTGATCGAGTAGCCTTAACTGTTCGACCACTCTACACCGGATGATGTTGGCTGAGCTACCTGTGTTATACCCCGTATTTTTACACGTCGAATTATTCGCAAAGGAAACGACGCGAGTTAAAGGCAGAACCCTTCCCGGACACGGAATAGGAACCCTTAATTTTTAATTTCTAAATTAGAATTAATCGTTTATAAATTGTATTTAGTGTAAAAATATTATTATTGGATATTAGGAATTAATTAATTGTGATTAGATTATTAAGTGGGAATTAGTAATTAATTTAATTAATTATTATTAATTAAACAAGTGGGCCGTAGGATTAGGAAAGAAATCTTTTAAAAAAAAAGAAAAAAAGAAAAACACAAGTCATAAAATTTAGTGACACCTTAGGGTGCACATGTAGGATTAGGAAAGACCATATATATAGTCATAACAAGTCATGAAATGCTCATTTCATGAACTTGTTCAAGAACCAAGCAAAAAAAAAAAAAAAGAGTTTGAAGAAAAAAAGGCTCTCGGCCATGGCTATGTAACCGAGCAGTGGTGGACAAAAAAAATTAAAATTTCAAGTGTGATTAATGTCTCAAGGTGTTGTAGAAATTCAAGTGATTAGCAAGGTTAAGAAGCTAATTTGTTAAGGTAAGAATTGATCATTTCTATATGTTTTAGGATGAATTTGGATGTGTTGTGAATGTACAAATGTAAATTTGATGTATGAAATTATGTATGTCGGTGTTGGAATGTTGTTGTTGAAGTTCAAAGTTGAACCGTGTGATAGGATCATATGAAGTAAGGATGGTAAATTGATTTTAAGATTTTATTATGGTTGTTGCTATCATAGATTACGTAGTAAAAGAATGAAAAGAATTAGAAAGTTAAAGGTCAAGTTGTGTTGATATTGAGATGTTGTTATTCTTGTTGAAATATAAATTGAGACCGTGCAAGGACTGTTTGGGTAGGAGGTGGTGAACAAATTTTACTTGGTGTTTCGATTGTTGTTGTTATGAATTTTATGATGAGAATAAAAGTATTTAATGGTTAGAGTTGGAGTTAAATTTGTTTATGGGCTGTTGTAAGGATTATAGTGATAATAATGTAGCTTACTTGCATATGAATAGATGATGTAATTGTCGTGTGGCTGCTGTTGTAATTTTACCAAAAATTAGATGAAAAGATTGTATGAAATAACGTGTAAGAATCGTATGTGGTTTGCTTGGTGTGTTCATAAGTATTCGCAAGATTTTCAAGTACCTTTTATGTCGTAGTTAGGGGCTGTTTTGTTATGTCGTTGTTGTTTTTGTTGAGCTTGAAAGATTAAGTGTAACTAAAGTTATACATGATGTTATTGTATTGGTTGGGCTGTTAGAAGATCGTTTCGATGAAAACGTTAAGACTGTGGATCATTAAGGGTAACTTGAATATGTAGTAGTCGTATGTGGATTGTATTCGAACATTATGAATGTGGGCTGTTAGGAATGTAGTGCGGGCTGTCCGGAGTGTTCTCGAATCCTGTTTTGAATGGTCTCGGATTAGCACTTGAACGTGTGGTTATTAATGTTGGCTTGGTTGTTATGTGGTTGTTTTGAAAATAAGGGAAACGTCGTCTAATTATCTAGAAAGGAATTACTAACGTTAGAATACGTTTTGAATCTCCCCGTAGCTTAACCGTAGTTCTTGACGTCTTAATATAGGTTGAGATATTACTGGGCAGCGTATACGTATTGTGTGGAGAATAAGCGCTAAAGGTATGTAAAGTTGACCCTTCTTTCTTTTTGGCATGATCGTTATGAAACAAACAGACGATGTATATATATATGACTCCAAAGAACTCCTCTTCTTAGAGCCACTAGGATGGCTAATGTTATTGATTTCCAGAAACTATTTTATTATGTCTTGATACGTGTATATAATCCTTGAGGTTCTATTTTTTTATAATCCACAGCGACATTCGAAAGGTATTTGATATGATTATTGTCTTGGTTTTCAAATGATGGTTCGTTTTGATTATTCTATTGAGTCTCAGATATGATTTAATTTGCATATGGTTTCTCACTACTCTGCTCGTGAATGCCTCAATATGTCTTTCACCGAGTCCCGGGCCAGGTATGTTATCGTGTGCACAGTTTCACTGCATTGTTCACCGAGTCCCTCACTAGAGGGCCGGATGCGGTATATATATATATATATATATATATATGATATGATATGATGATATGATGACATGTTATGGCGGCCAAGAGGGCATACGATGACTTTATTCACCGAGTCCCTCACTAGAGGGCCGGGTACGGTATATATGTATATGATATATGATATTGACATGTATGATTTATGTTTCGAAGGCAAGTGTTTTGGTATTCTGAACATTGTACTTTTTCCTGTACTCCTTATTTCAGTTATGATTCTTTTACTGTATTTCATGCTTTACATGCTCAGTACATATTCCGTACTGACCCCCTTTCTCCGGGGGGCTGTGTTTCATGCCTGCAGGTGCAAACACTCGCTTTGGTGATCTGCCAGCTTAGGATTTCCTTTCTGCTGTCTTGGAGAGCTCCGTCGTTCCGGAGCCCAGATTTTGGTACAGATCCCTTTTGATATATATATGTATATGTTGTCCAGGGGTACGACGGGGCCCTGTCCCGTCATATGTTACTGTTGATACTCTTAGAGGTCTGTAGACATGTATGTGGGTTGTATCCAGACGTGATCAGTTGAGTGTATGATCAGTATGCGTGTTCTATCGTTGTAGCAGCCTTGCCGGCTTGCATATATTGTCATGTTGTGGTAGCAGCCTTGTCGGCTTGCTTGTGTTATTGTTTCGTAGTGGCAGCCTTGCCGGTTTGCGTATAAATATAGTTGGGACGTTCCTACATGTTATGACAGCCTTGTCAGCTTATGTACTGCGTTATCTGTTGATAGTTGTGACTCCTCAGGAGACAGGTTGCTGGACATATATATATACATTTATGTGACAGCCCCGTGACTATGTTTGGTCTTTATGAGTTCCATGTTATGCTTTGTTGTGGATTGATCATATAGCTAACAGGTGTGTATACGGGTGCCCAGCTCGGGCACCAGTCACGGCCTACGGGGTTGGGTCATGACAACCTGGGTCAATCAAAATACGTTTAATTTGAGTTTTAAAGATAAGAATAGAAATTACCAATGCATCATTGTGCGGTTGAATGATGCCTTCTGCATCCTCGTTGCTGAAAGAGATAGAACCCTCGGGTAAATAATCCCGGCTGCGCCTTGGCCCGTTTCATCACCGGCCCTCGAGGGGCATCGGTACCCCCAACAATCATATTGATTATATGTTGGAATTCTACTGGCTCGTCCCTTTTATGAGTCTCCCTTTCCTTGTAGTGACTTTTTGCTCATTCACTCAACAATTCTCGGAGATGACCGTTCTTCAGTAACTGGGCCACCTCCTCTCTTAGGTGGTGACAATCCTCGGTTCTGTGACCATGGGTCCCTAGTATTCACACACCATGCTCGGGTCCCGTTGGCCCGGATCCAACCTTAGAGGTCTCGGCCATCTTACATCCGGGACACTGCCAATAGCCGAGACGAGGCCCGAGGTACTGACGTTGAAGTTGTACTCTGATATCTTTGGCAAATCCTTGTTGCCGGCGGAGCTTCCGGCATCGCTCCTGAACGAGAGACCCCGACTGTTCGACGGGCACTCGACCCGTTTATTACCCCGACCGGAGAAATGGCCTGGGCTAACCCTTGATTTCTCCGACCTAAAGCTTGGCTTCTCCGAATGGGAATATGGCCGATACCTCTCCCTCGACGACTCAACCTTCGTTTCGTAACCTTTCCTTGGTCTCTCTAAACTTTTGTTCCCATTTATTGGCCCCGGGGAAAGTTCGAATTGATCATTCTCCACCCGAATCTTCGACTCGTATCGGTTATGGACATCAGCCCATGTCACAGCCTCGTACTCCAGCAAGCTTTCCTTTAATTTGAACGAAGCCGTTGAGCTCTGAACATTAAGCCCCTTTGTGAAAGCTTGTGCATCCCATTCTTCTGGAACCGGGGGGAGCTCCATTCGTTCCCTTTGGAATCGGTTGACAAATTCACGCAATAATTCATCGTCTCTCTGGGTTATACGGAAAATATCTTCCTTACGGGCCTGCACCTTCTTGGCACCGGCGTGAGCTTTTATGAAGGCATCGGCGAGCATTTCGAATGAAGTGATCGAATGCTCGAGCAGATGGTCGTACTATGTCAATGCCCTTTTGACAAAGTTTCCTCGAACTTCTTCAGCAATACCGATTCAATTTCATCTTCCTCCATATCATTGCCTTTTATAGCGCAGGTGTATGAGGTCACGTGCTCGTGCGGGTTCGTTGTGCCGCCATATTTCTGGATATCCGGCATTTTGAACCTCTTCGGGATTAGTTTCGGAGCTGCACTCGGAGGAAAAGGCCTTTGGATGTACCTCTTCGAATCCGGCCCTTTCAGTAAAGGCAGAGCCCCCGGGATTTGGTCCACCCGAGAGTTGTACGTTTCCACCCTTTTTTCGATCGAGTCTACCCGCTTTGCCAAAGTCTCGAGCATTTTCAGAACCTCGGTGGAGGAACCAGCTCCGGACCCATTGCTCTCGACCATCCGTGCCTCATCTTTCCCGAGTTCGGCAGCACCCTTCGCCTCCTCCGAAGTCGTTTTATCTTTTACGTTTTGCAACCGGGCTATCGCGATTCCCTGTTCGGAAATCGCCGC